>NC_134408.1:67968704-68273704 GCF_038048845.1 Mixophyes fleayi
CTGCTGGCGGAATCCTGTGGAGCTTGGTAGCGCTTTTGGGTCAGGAACACAGATAGCAAAGAGGTTCTGCAGCGGCGGCTACTGGTGGAATCCTGTGGAGCTTGGTTAGAGCCTTTAAATCAGGAACACAATGGGAAAGCAAAAATACCAGAGCCAGTACTGGGACACGTCTAACCAGGAGGAGAGACCTAAAGATCTTGCACCAATCCAATACAGGAGGTGCCTTTTATAGAGAAGCTGCAGCTAATTGGAGCCCGGAACCTGGATGAATGAAAACGCTGTGTCTGCGCATGCGCAGAATCCGGCAAGATGCCGGTCACATTAGAGACTGCGGCTTTTGACCGGAGGAGAGCCGTCGGGAGAGAGGTAAGTAAGTGCCTTTCTGATCAGTGGGTCTGAGCGATGACAGAGAGCGAAGAAAGAACGAGACCCAGGGGGAGGATGGAGGTAATGTATCAAACATGCAGAAAGGAGGAATTAAGTAAAAGTATCTTTGCTAAGTGTGAAATGGGAGGTGCATATTATTATAGATAGACCAGGTTTTACAGAATATTTTAGCAGAATTATTGATAACAGCCGCCATGTATTACATGTAGTACAAATACCATATTCTTGTGAGCAAAGCTGCAAAAGATGGGGGAGCGAGAGATTTCTAATTAGCCGCAAGCTAGCAGGTGGCAAAAGAGACAAAGTGACGTATGAGTTTAAATTAATGTTTTTATACATCTGGGAGGTCAGGGGAAGCAGAAAGAATTTAGGCAGGAGTGGGAGGTTACAGAGCAGGACAGGGCTGATTAAAGTAAGTATAAAGGACCAAAAATATGATAATTTAGGGCAGGATCACCACATATGCAAGATGGTCCCGTAGGTTGGGCATCCTCTCCAGTATCTATCTGGTGTGTCAGGAAAAATCTTATTTCATCTGGTAGGAATGTAATACCAACGGTACAGTAATTTTATATGCATTTACCTTAATTTTAACACATACAGAGATGGAGGCAGTGTGTTCCCAGATCTCTGACCAATCCTCTGGGTCCAAGGATACGCCAAAGTCATTTTCCCATGCAAAGTCTCCCACCATAGGACTGAGGAGTGTAAACTCAGCATATAACATTGAGACCAGGCCGTTAGCACAGGAATGTTGCAGACAGAGCGTTTGAAATGTAGAAAAAGGTCTGGTGTGGAGGGGGTGATATGAGATGTGTGGAGATTTCAGATTTGCAAAAATTGAAAGAAATGTTTTGGTGTTAATGAGAAGGATTGGAGGTCTGAAAATTAAGGAAAAACAGGCGTACAAGATATGGCTCAGAGAAATTGAAAACCACCAGCCAGCCAGGGAGATGAGAAAGAAGGAGCAAGACCCCTGGTAAATGACGGGTTTCCAAATATAGGGATGAGTGGAGAGGGTTCTGGAGCCAATTTATAGATCTTGTTGGCCCTGTCCCAAACCAAAAGATAGAGAGCAACCACCAGGTGTGACTTTACTAGCACAGGACGACGGGATAGGGGTAGACATAATAAGAACACGTGGTAGGTAGATGAAGTCACTTGGCCTCTAAGGAAATCTATAACTTGGTGGAGAAGCTTCGTTCCACTGGACACACTGGGCAAGCTGCACAGCTTGATAGTTTCTTTTAAAGTTGGCGAAGGCTAGACTGCCACCCTGGGAGATTCTTTGAAGAATTTTAAGGTGGACCTTCTGATGTGTGAGGGTCCAGTACCTGACGGCACAGGAAGGTTTAATTAGATTTGTTATTACATTTCCTGTGTCCAAAATAAATCACAGTAAGTTTTAGGATATCACAGAGAAGAGTAAATATTGTAAACGTTGCATTGCATGTAAATCCATGTTTGGGTAAACAAATTGCATCCTGATTCTAAAAATAGCTCAGACCTCAAGGGGGCTGGCTTACCCTTTGAGGATGTGTGTTCAAATCTGTACAAAAATCGCTGACTTGTATTGGAATTTGTTCTTCTCGTTTCATCTGACCTGCTCCACGGTACCATCAACCAGGGGGAGCAAATAAACATTACTTGCTTCAAAGACCTGCTTGGGGAGGGCCGTGGCTAGGACGCCATTCTGGGTGGCTGTGTTTGCTGAGGGCTCCGTCCACCAGGCTTGATAACCCTCTAAAATCGGGGCTATCAGGCTCCTAAAATCCATCTGGCCTGACTGTATGTCATAAGGGAAGTATTTGTGCAGTCTCCGGTGGCACAGGGTTCATAGACCACGCACCCACGCCGTCTGAACCACAGCGACTTGGCGGACGACCGCCGCTACCCTCTCCTATGAGTGCCTGCCTGTCCACCCGAAACTACTGCTAAGCCCCCTTGTGACCTCTGCGGCTGCCCGCTACCTTCCCCTAACCTGTGGGCTCCATCATGTCGGCGGTCTGAGGGTGCCTCCAGGGACAGGCCAGCTTCCGGTCAGAGCACCAGACCTTGAGTTCCAACAGGGCCGCGGGACGCCTTGTTCTGGTGGGCGGGGCTAACGGAACGGAGCCTGCCAAGTGTCGCCGATCCGACTCTTGGGCTCACAGACCCGTTGGTTGCCTAGACTGCCTGCTCTGCTGGGTACCCCTGCTCCTGCTCTAAAATCGTTGCACCGGGACGCCATTCCATGCAGCCATGAGACCTGTGAGCTTCTTCGGCTTGAGTGGGTTCTGCAGAACGTGACCCCCCTTTGCAATATACTAAGGAGATTCGGAGTGACGCCTTAATTATATCTGGAGTGGCTCCTGTGGCTCAGAGGAGCGTTGAGGTACCCTGGCTTATCTCCCCGCTATATTCCATCTAGGCGGGAAAAGGACTCAGCACTACTCATATAGCGTGTCCCTGTCCACTCCAGCCGGAGGACTGGCGGGATCCCAAAAAGCAGCCCACACATAACCATGCTACTTTGAATATGTCCGTCTAATACGTCCCTCTGGGGAGGGGGTTCGGGGTGTCTCTCAGCCAGGCTCTGCTACGTGAAATAGCATATGTATCCAAGGATGGCTTTGTGTTTGTAGCGGTTTGTTAAATAGGGAAAGACAAGAAAACCCCCGCAAAACTAGAGAATCTACCCCACGAGTTACCTTTCATCAACTTTTTGCCAACAGCGCTTCTGCATCACCCTCTTCTACGACATCATACCCGCCCACACAACATCTATCAGTCTCACCGCAATCCACAACCCCTACATCTACTGCCATCATGGCGGAGAGGGGGGACCTAGTGAAAATCTTATCTCGTCTGAAAATGCTTCCAACTAAAATGGATTTTCAGGCTCTTGAGACTCAGATTCAAGAGACTTTACAGTCACAAATTGCCTCGCTTCAATACGAACTGTCTCAGATGTCAGAAAGAATTGTCTCCATGGAAGACTACTCGTAGAGTCTGAACTCACGAATTGATAGTCTCCAAAATCTTGTCGCGCAGTAATCCGAAGAATCTGCTGAATTCCGCAAAAGACTTGATGACCTTGACAACAGAGGCCGTCGTAGTAATCTGAGAATAAAAGGTATCCCAGAAGATGTTCCCCCACTTGGGATCATAGATGCTCTAACCAAGATATTCAATGAGCTTCTTGAAGCTGATCCAAACAACCAAATTTTTGACAGGGCCCATAGAGCCCCTCGCCCCAAAAGTGCACAGCCTGATAAACCACGCAATATTATTTGCAGACTCCATTACTACTCGGTTAAAGAAGCAATTCTTAAAAAAGCTTGTGGCTTGACAAGCCTGGATTTTAACGGCCATGGGGTATAAATATTCCAGGACTTATCTTGGTACACTCTGCAACAAAGGCGTGTTCTGAAACCCCTCACTGATGAGCTCAAACAACGTTCCATTCGTTTACGATGGAGATTTCTGCTGAGCATTCAAGTCAACCATGAGGGAAAAGCTTTTGCGCTCCACAATCATTCAGACATTGGATCATTTTGCGAAAAACTCAACCTCCCTAAATTACAGATACCGGATTGGGACAATCCAGTTTCGATGCAACTCCCATTTCCCTCATCTAATAGGGAAGGATTTGCGCAAGGTCTCAAGAAACGGCAGGAGAACCCGACCGCTAAATGCGTCTGGAGTCGAGAGTGTGACCTGAACTTGATGTTATGTTCTTTTTGAATATCAGTCTCTTATATATGCCTCTATTGTTTGATTCAAATCTTGCAATATTGTTCTAAATGTTGGTATTGAACATGCCGCTTGCACCTATTCTCCTGTGTCACATTATTAATAGATATACTCCATATTAGAGAAGTCTATTCCTACATTTACCTTGCTACACACGTTATTAAGTGGATGGACCTCTCTATCCATGTCTTTTTCCATGAGCCACGTTGGTTTACACAGATACACCTGTTATAGTTATAGTTCAACACTTCATCCTTGGCTGGGGTAGCCCTGACACGCAAGTATACCCACGGTTTTTCTGTCCTGTTAGATTTGTCCAGGGGATAATATTTTCCCCCCTGGTCTTCATGACGGTGGTTTGCCTTATAAGTACTGTTTGCTAATGTTTTTTCAATTATTGTGTGTGGGTTTTTTTTCTCTTTTTCTTTCTCTACCCTTCCCCTGATTTCTCACCCTCCCTCTCCCCCCCCCCACCCCACAGAGCTTCTTTAATGCTTTCAAGCCTGGAAGTTTGAACACCGCCTCCTGGTTCATCTCTTCATATTCCAGACGGTCTAGCTGTTACCGACTGTATCTTCAATGGATAAGTTTAAATTTATTTCTACTAATGTTAGAGGTTTAAATGTCCCACAAAAACGCTCTTGCCTTTTACAGACGTTACACATAGATAAGGTTTATGTAGCATTTATTCATGAAATTCACTTTAAAAAGGGCCATGCCCCTTCTCTCTCCAATCCTTATTATCCTACTGGTTTCTTTAGCAACTACTCAATGACTAAATCTAGGGGTGTTGCGATCTTATTTGCTAAGTGTCGAAGTCAGCAAATTGGATAAAGTCATTTCAATTAAAGTCTAGCAAACTTGGTTGTCTTTGTCTGAAAAGATGCGTACGGTACGCATCGACGTAGTAGGGCACGCTACGGCGTGAAAGGGCGTACGCATCCACTACAAGTGGCAACAACAGTAATTGGTCTTTTACCATACATTCGCACAAACACGCATACTTATAAAATAGTACACATTAATGATAGTTGCAACACATAGTCAGTTATGTCGAAACATAGTAGTATTTATATGTTATATCAGAGTTACATGCATATTAGTGAAATACACGGAATGGGTTAAAGGAATAACATCATGAGTGGTATCATAATGAACCTTATTACATATCCTACTGTTTGGTTCACTCTGCGAGGGAATTGCAGAGTGCATACGCAAGTTATGAATGATAGGGAATTATGAACTACTTAAGACTAAGGAATCCTGGCGGGAAGAGCAGTGCATACCCCCTGCAGAGATGACCCCCTCCTTTGGATTCCTTAGGATGAACCAGCCAATGATTGACGACCCCTTGGACATTCCTGAGACCCGGACCAATAGATGCAAGCTATACCATCTTCATTGTATTACTGTATTTGATTGTGTATATAAGCAGCAGCTTGTGATCCAGAGTGGAGACATCTTGTCCCCAGACTTCAGGATTGAATGACTGCACTGGATCCAGAGCGCCTGCGATAAGTAATGGCTGTATTTACTATTACTTCGCTTGAGCATATATATATTCTATTATTGCGAATAAATCTCTGTGCTTTGGAAACACAACTCGAGGTTCGACAATCGTTATTGGTTAGCGACAATACGCACATAACCATTTGGGGGCTCGTGAGCTTTGGAGGTTTCGTTGCCGATGATACGCAAGACCAACGGATTTCGGTTCCTCAACAAAGGGTGGAGACGCGTCATAAACGGGTAAGAACGCATGGTGTTCAAAACCTGAATTTTACTCTGTGTTGCGAAACCGAATGTCCGTTTTGCATTATCTAGGGCACGCTAACTAGAACCTAGGGACAAAAGAGAAAACTGTTTCTTTTTACTGTCATTGTGCGTTTTAACTGTATTGCATTGCATAGCATATGTGTACTTCCTGCTGTGCGTACGCGAACTTCCGGTAAACTTGCCACGTGGTTAAACAATCGTTTTGTACATTGTACATGCATAGTATAATTACTTGTGAAAGCCTCTGAGATATTATTACTGTTGTTGGGAACTTTTGATTTTCTGCGCAGAAAAGGTGTATAGTGTGTGATGTTGTAACGTAGATACACTGTTCATTATTCATTGTGCTCAGTTGCTGTCTGACGAGGCGGATTGCCCAACTGAAGGACGGTATACAGGGCAGGTATACCGAATGCGAAAACCGGGTTTTCGCAAAGCGCTACCAATAGATCGCAAGGTTTGCTAATAATTAGTATTGGTAGGCAGTGCGATCCGATCGCACCGTTAGTGCGAATTGGTGAAGCAGCTAGGAGGAATTATACTGGAAAGGCAGGTTGATTGTATTAACTTGCGCTCCCAGCGATAATAAACTCAGCAGATTTTTGTGGTTGAGCCAGGGTATCGAGGAGCTGATAGCCCTTGGGGCCCACAGTGATATTTCTGTATTAGGGATCCTCGCCAGGGGCGAGAAAAGCGAGTGAACGCGGCTAAAGGAAATACGTTCACCGAGCATTAGAGATCTCTAGGTGTGATTGTAGCAACAAAGTTGAAGTTATTAGGTGGAAAGAACAGAGCATTGCGGTGTGTCTGTATTTCACATTTGGCCGGAAGGAACAGAGCATTGCGGTGTGTCTGTGTTCCGGGTAGAAGGTATATTGTTCAACATGGGTGCTAAGCATACGCTAGAGATGGTCAGTGTACTGCCTAAGGAAGGCCCTATTGGTTCAGCGAGGTTTCTCATGTGTAAGAAATATGGTGCATATGCAACTGTGTATTGTGACACGTGGGTCAAGATGACCAAAACTTGTGATAGGCCTTTCCCAACAATAGGAAGTTTTAATGCAGAGGTACTAAATACCGTAAAAGATAAAGTATGGTTGATTACCTCAAAGAAAGTGAGGAATAAACATAATGATTGTTTAAAATTGTGGCAAATGGAAAGTAACACGTGGCAGAGCGGCGAATGCAAACCGGAAGTAGGTGTGGCGAAAAGCGCGCGCAAGGCGGATGTAACCGTTGCGAAGCGTGGCGAACTCAGCGCAAGCGCGCCCCCGCCACCTTATGTGGCGGGAGGGGTAAGTACAGCCGTTGTTAAAACTGAAAATAGAAAAATTGCTAAGTTGTATCCTGTTTTAAACCAGTTTAAATCAAGTGTATCTGAAAGTGAAGATGAACCCACTGTGATTTCGGCCATTGCCCATGCCGTTAGTGTACTAGAGGCTCAGCGCAAGTATGAGAAAATGGCTGAGATAAGTGAGAGTAGCGTGATCACTAGGAGTGAAAGCGTTCTAAATCTAGGACCAGTAAATCCCGTAGTGTCTCCTGAAGTCAGTGTACCAGAGGGTGCGTTCCCGGTCCACACAATATCAGTTCCCAATGGGAAACCGGATAAGGATGGTGTAGTTCCTTTAAGAAATGTTACAATGCATTGTCCCTGGACTAGATCAGAATTACGTTCCATTATGACTGAATTCCCAGATCCTAGAAAAGAGTTAGCTAAATGTCAGAAATTTGTTAAAGACTTAGGAAATGCTCACGAACCAACCAGTAAGGATTGGCGGGTAGTGTTGAGGGCGTGTCTTCCTCCCAATACTAACATACAAAAATTTATTGAAGATTGTTTGTTGGAGGAAGATGACACCTTGACTGATGAGATTAACCAACGGAATATAGAACAAATTGTCAAACACTTAGCCATCTGTTTTCCAGTAGTAGTAAATTGGAGTAAGATTTTCACCATTAAACAAAAGGATAGTGAAACTGCCTCAGATTACTTTGCTAGAGCTATAATAGCGATCGCACGATTTACTGGGATATCCAACATAAGTGAGGACCCACATCACAGAGAGGTAGATGTAGGGGTACTGATGGATGGACTTAGAGAAAATTTGAAGACGAGAGTACAAACCACATTACCTAATTGGAGAGGCGTCACGGTAGACTCTCTTAGGGAGTCTGCTGTGGAGCATGACAAAAACCTTTTTAGAAAAAGGGAGGAGAAAAGTGATAGGTTAATGATGGTAAGTATACAGGCTCTAGAAAGGGTGCATACACGACCACCAGCATACAACCCATATAACAGGAAACCTAAAGTGATCAGGTGTTTCAACTGTAACGAGGAAGGACATTACGCGAGAGAGTGTAAAAAGGAAAGACTCAATACACAGAAAGGTGGGTCACATAGATATCCTCCAAGGAGGGATTCACATAGACTAGAAGACTCACATCTACCCGCGCATATTACGGCAGCAAATGCTGCGCGGGAAATCAATAGTCAGCGGTAGGGGTCAGGTCATACCTGTAGTCTACAGCCAGTGAGGTTAACTGAGAGTCAGAGTGAAGAACCAACAATGATAGTTGACATAGCTGGTAGGAAACAAACTTTTCTTGTAGATACAGGGGCGGCCCGATCTGTGATAACCTCTCCTTTCAACCTACAGGTGACCAGTAAAACTATTCCAGCTATGGGGGTAACGGGAAAAGTGTTACATTATATCCTCTAACTAAACCCGCCGAAGTTACTATCGGGCCTCTGCATACTAAGCATTCGTTTCTCTTGGCTGCAGCGGCTCCTACTAACTTGCTAGGGAGAGACTTGTTATGTAAAATGGGATGTGTCATATACTGTACTTCTGATGGTGTGTTCTTAGATATGCCGGAGAAGGTCGCACATGAGGTACAGGATATATTGGACACCCCTCAAAGGTTAATGTTGAAATCTACTGTTATAGAACAAAGTCCATCTCAAGTAAAGGGGATGTTGCTGGAAATACCGGGGTCCCTATGGACCAGAGATGGACAGGACACTGGATTGATGGCAAACATAGCCCCTGTCATGGTCAATCTAAAAAGTGGTAGGATAGCTCCAAAAATCCCACAGTATCCATTAAAACCGGAGGTGGAAGTAGGGGTATATCCTGTTATTGAGAGGCTGTTACAACAAGGGATTTTAATTCGTACAGCCAGTACAGCAAATAGTCCCATTTTCCCTGTGAAGAAGAGTGGGAGGAGGGGCTATAGATTAGTCCAGGACTTAAGGGGAATTAACAAAGTTGTTGAGAGCCAATTCCCCGTAGTGCCGAATCCAGCTGTCATCCTCATGCAGATTCCACCGTCTGCCAGTCATTTTACTGTCATTGATCTATGTTCTGCTTTCTTTTCAGTCCCTCTTCACCCTGACTGCCAATACCTTTTTGCATTCTCCTACAGGGGAGTGCAATACACATGGACCAGACTACCCCAGGGGTTCATTGACAGCCCCAGTATTTTCTCCCAAGCCTTACATGACTGTTTGCAATCCTTTCAACCCCACAATGGGTCTGTTCTAATTCAATATGTGGACGATTTGTTGTTGTGCTCTGATTCTTTTATGTCATGTTTGCATGATACTAAATTGTTGTTGCTTCTTCTTTCACAAACAGGGCACAAGGTGGCAAAGGATAAATTACAGCCATGTCAGACTAAGGTCTAAGACACCTGACAACCGACAGAATTGAGGCCATACAACACATGACCCTGCCGCAGAGCCAGAAGCAGATTCGTACTTTCTTGGGGATGTGTGGATACTGTAGGTCCTGGATCCCAGGTTTTTCTATTCTGGCATTACCATTGCAGGAGCTAGTCTCTTCCTCAAAACCAGAGCGTGTTGTACACACAGAAGAGTCAGAGCAAGCGTTCTTTAACCTTAAAGATAGTCTGACAAGAGCACCTGCATTGGGAATACCTGATTATGAAAAGCCTTTTGAGCTATTTTGTACAGAAGCTGATGGCTGTGCAGCAGGTGTCCTCGCACAGAAACATGGTGACGCTAGCAGACCGGTAGCATACTACAGTGCACAATTGGACAATGTGGCAAGGTCACACCCAACATGTCTCAGAAGTGTAGCAGCAACGGCCCTTTTAGTAAGTAAGAGCAAAGATGTAGTATTAGGTCATAATTCAACCATCTATACTCCCCATGCTGTATCAGCTCTGTTAAATTCAGCCCAAACCAGACATGTTTCTTCAGCTAGATTCACAAAATGGGAACTAGCCCTGATGGCACCCTCAAACATCACCATCAAACGATGTAACACCTTAAATCCAGCTACATACCTTCCGTATGTGTCTCAAGAGACACAAAGGGTGGGAGGTGAGGAGACCCTGGTTGATGATGAGTTAGGCAAGAATACTGACACGCATGACTGTATGGAACACCTGAATCAGACCTTTACTGCAAGGCCCGACATACGTGACACCCCCTTAGAAAAAGTAGATTTTACGTTTTATACAGACGGAAGTTGCCATAGACAGACAGAGACAGGAGAGCTATGTACTGGTTACGCTGTTGTAGACGATCAGGATGTGGTAGAAGCTGAACCCCTTGGTCCACCTCACTCAGCCCAGGTGGCGGAACTAGTGGCACTAAGGAGAGCGTGTAAATTGGCAGAGGGTAAATCAGCCAATATATATACTGACTCTAGGTACGCCTTCGGGGTAGTGCACGATTTTGGGGCCCTTTGGCGTCTTAGAAACTTTACGACAGCAGCAGGTACACCAGTGGCACACTCACAACACATAAAAGGACTTCTGACAGCGATACAGTTACCCAGAACAGTAGCCGTCATAAAGTGCAAAGCCCATACCTTTGAAGAAGACCCAGTGTCATTGGGCAACAACAGGGCAGACGAAGCGGCTAAATGGGCAGCAGGGCAACCTATGACTGTATCGACCGAGACTATCATGGTTTTTCAGACATTAGACACGCAGAAATTAATTGAAATGCAAGATTTGTGTTCCCTGCAGGAGAAGGCGGTCTAGAAGGCGAAGGGATGTGGTCAAGAGTCCTCAGGACTCTGGAGGGATGGACAAGGTAAGCCTGTAGCTCCCCGAACATACTATCCAAGCCTGGCTGAAGCAGCACACGGCCTGACTCACCTGGGTAAAGAAGGTATGTGCAAACTGGTGAGAGCATACTGGTGTGCTCCCGGATTTTCCTCTCAAGCTGGTAAGAAAGCAATGTCATGTCTTACTTGTTTGAGGAAAAATGTTGGGAAAACTATTCCAACTGAGCCATCCCACATCCCTCCTACAGACGGACCTTTTCAGGTAATACAAATTGACTATATCCAATTACCACCGTGCAGGAATCTAAAGTATGTGTTAGTGTGTATTGATGTGTTTTCCGGTTGGGTAGAAGCATATCCGGCAGCCACTAATACTGCCGTGTTCACTGCAAAGAAAATTGTACAAGACTTTGTGTGTAGGTTCGGTATCCCTAGAATCATTGAAAGTGATAGGGGTACCCATTTTACTGGTGATATCTTCCAAAATATGTGTAAACTCATGGGAATCAGTAGCAGACCACAAGCCAGTGGTAAGGTGGAGAGAGTAAACGGTACTATCAAGAACAAACTAGGTAAGATAATGGCTGAAACTGGGTTGGCATGGCCTGAGGCTTTGCCGTTGGTCCTCCACAGCATTCGAACCACTCCTATACCTCCTCTTAATCTGTCCCCCTTTGAGATACTGTTCGGACGACAACCTCATTTGATCGTGAGTCCACAAGACGACAAAGTGTAATAATGAAGTGACTGTACAATATCTTATAAGAATGAGTAGACAGCTGAAACAACAACAACAAAAACTAAAAATGCTGTCACCTGGTATGCCAGAAACGAACTGTCATGATGTTGAACCTGGAGAATATGTTATGATCCGCAATTTCTTACGTTTAGGTTGTTTAACAGACCGTTGGGAAGGCCCGTACCAAGTGCTGCTGACCAGTACTACATCACTGAAGGTTGCAGAGAGAGACACTTGGGTCCATTCCACCCACTGCAGGAGAGTCCATAATCCGGAGAAAGTGCAAGACAAGACTCAGACCGACGACATAGAGCTGTCACTTGTGAGCCTGTTCCGGGAGACCTAAAGCCTGCAGTTGAGACACCTGAACCAGAGACGTTGCCTCAGAACTATCTTTCCAGCGATGGAGTGGCGGTTTCTGTTTTTCTTTTGTTCCAGGATTTTCCTTGTTTTTACTTTTTCTAGGACATTCTATTTTTGTGAAGGAGGATGGAGGACGGAGGAGAGTTCTGGGAGTGATACGGATGAAATGGAGGCCGAAGAAAAGTTAATAGGATATCCTGAGCAGCCCATTATCAAACTTGGTCCAGGGGTTATGAAAAGGTCTGCTAGCTCAGGAACTCGGAGGCAGTGTGAGGGGCTATTGTCTGATGAGTATTGTATCTGCAGGTTCTGCAACTCCCTAGTTGAAGAGAGATGCATCCAACGATGCCAGTCCCCCAGTACTCTGAATATAGGCGGGCATCCTTTGGAGGATTATCACTCCCTGGTGGGTAAGGTGCTAAACCAAACCGAGTGTTGGGTGTGCTCTCACGTGCCTCAAGGGCAGCATAACATAGGACTAGTGCCATTCCCTCTAAACATATCCGAAGTACTCGAATTAAGGGGTGGGAGGCCCATAGAAGGGAGGTACAATAACACTAGGTCCCCTAGTCTGACGCTTCGACAATACTCCATAGGCAGATCTTTGCTGTGCCTAAACATATCTCCTGCAAAGCGCCTGGAGAATTGGGAGGCTGACCTATCAGATCAGACAATGGCTCGCCACACTCATTTTAGAGAGAGACTCACAAGGTCACTACTAGGCAGGAATGTTGATGGAAGTCACAAGTTAGGGCGTATAACCAAACATAAGAAGGTATCCATTGGAAAAGTCTCTACAGATAAATGTGAAAATGTCATTAATACCGACACATGTCTAGAGCAGATGGAGACACTAGGCATGGGTAGTTTTATCAAAACTCTGTGTGACATAATTCATGGGCATACCGTCCCTTATGTTCTCCCTGAGGATGTGTATTTTGTTTGTGGAAGAAAAGCTTATTCCTGGGTGACTCCGAGTTCCAAAGGCTTGTGTTTCTTAGCTAAACTGGTTCCTGAAATCATGACTATTACTCATGAAGAAATGGTTGATATTCACAAGACTACATCACCACCATACATACACACACAGTATGAACACCGTGGCAAGAGAAATATGATTCCTGGTGAGGAACCCATAGCTACAAAATTGATTAGTGAAACTGCTGGTTTCCAAGTTATGGTTGCTCTAGATCTCACCAGGACCGCTCGGGGAACATTAAACTTTAAATATATCCAAGACCTAGCCAAATTAATAGATAATATCACCGAGATGTATGATGACACTCTTCAGGTATACTGGAAGGGAGCTACAAGCGTACAAGAAGGAGTTGGTGCAACATAGACTGGTACTAAATTATCTCACCTATATTATTGGTGGGTACTGTGTGACACTGGCCACCCATAATACGGATGACCCTAAAGAGGTTATAGACCGGAAGAAAGATGAAATTTTGCAGCTGAAATGGGAATTTCGAAAGAGCCATAATTCTTCGTTATATGAGGTCGGGGAAAAGGTGGCGGGTTGGTTATCATGGTTGAACCCAGCAAAATGGTTCTCCGGTCTGGGGGAGTGGGTACAGGAAATGGTTGCTAGTGTAGGTAAGCTCCTTCTCCTTATACTGGGTGTCATCTTAGCAATTGGTTTAGTTGTCAAATGTGTTCCTACTGTGTTGAAGTGTGGAAAACGGTCTCATGGGAGTAACACTGAGAAAGAGACTGAAAGGGTGGTACCAGATACCGAGATCATGGTCTGTGAAGAAGTATTGTATAATCCTGAACTTGAAACGGTGATTGGGTGATAGTTTATTACACTATCAAAGGGTGGAGCTGTCGAAGTCAGCAAATTGGATAAAGTCATTTCAATTAAAGTCTAGCAAACTTGGTTGTCTTTGTCTGAAAAGATGCGTACGGTACGCATCGACGTACAAGGGCACGCTACAGCGTGAAAGGGCGTACGCATCCACTACACGTGGCAACAACAGTAATTGGACTTTTACCATACATTCGCACAAACACGCATACTTATAAAATAGTACACATTAATGATAGTTGCAACACATAGTCAGTTATGTCGAAACATAGTAGTATTTATATGTTATATCAGAGTTACATGCATATTAGTGAAATACACAGAATGGGTTAAAGGAATAACATCATGAGTGGTATCATAATGAACCTTATTACATATCCTACTGTTTGGTTCACTCTGCGAGGGAATTGCAGAGTGCATACGCAAGTTATGAATGATAGGGAATTATGAACTACTTAAGACTAAGGAATCCTGGCGGGAAGAGCAGAGCATACCCCCTGCAGAGATGACCCCCTCCTTTGGATTCCTTAGGATGAACCAGCCAATGATTGACGACCCCTTGGACATTCCTGAGACCCGGACCAATAGATGCAAGCTATACCATCTTCATTGTATTACTGTATTTGATTGTGTATAAAAGCAGCAGCTTGTGATCCAGAGTGGAGACATCTTGTCCCCAGACTTCAGGATTGAATGACTGCACTGGATCCAGAGCGCCTGCGATAAGTAACGGCTGTATTTACTATTACTTCGCTTGAGCATATATATATTCTATTATTGCGAATAAATCTCGGTGCTTTGGAAACACAACTCGAGGTTCGACAATCGTTATTGGTTAGCGACAATACGCACATAACATAAGCATCAACGTCTATCGGAAATTTCCTCAAGTGTAATTGTAGAGGGTAGGGTTTTGCTTCTTAAAAATAAGACTTTTCACCAACAATTCACACTGGTTAATATTTATGCACCCAATAGTTCTCAGGTTCCCTTTTTATCCAAAACTCTGTCACAGATTGAGGATCAGCTCGAAAGGGTGGTGGTTCTGGGTGGAGATCTGAATTGGGCCTTATTTCCACAGATTGATTCCTCTACTGGTGCCCCTAGGACATCTCTTAAGGACGCCTGCAAGGTTAGGAGGGAGTTTCATGACCACCAGCTGGCCGACGCATTTTTCATCCCTCAGACAGGGATTATACTTTTTTTCTCGTACCCTCACTCCTCTTATTTGCACATAGACTACCTCTTTATTAACCATAGGTACTCTGACCTTGTATATGACTCTTGGATGGGTCAAATAACTGACTCTGACCATGCTCCTATATATATATGACAATTAGATTGGTCTCCCCTCCCCCTAGACAGTGGTCCTGGAGATTTAATGAACTGCTATTACAGGACCCATACTGTAAATCACAATTGAGTTCTGCGATTGATGAATACTTATCTATTAATGATAACGGTGAGACGTCCAAGTTGTTAGTCTGGGAAGCTCACAAATGTGTAGTATGAGGAAGATGTATCCAGCTAGGCTCATACCTTAAGAAGCAGAAGGAGGTGGTTTGAGACGCACGTCTATCAGACATTAAAAAATTATAAACCAATAATAAAAGCTCCATGTCCTCAGAGACTCTGGTGGAACTACATAATAAACGGCAATTACTTAATTCCCTATTAAACGATCGTATGAAAAAGGCCTGGCGTTGTGCAGAAACAAATTTTATCAAAGGGGTGATAAACCTGGTCGTCTCTTGCCCAGAGCTCTCCGTTCTCAACGCACCCGCACCTATATACATAGTATCCAAGATACCAGAGGAACTATAATGCATACTGATAGGTCTATTGCTGAGGCCTTCCGTTCTTATTATGCTAGTCTTTACCACATCCGCCCTCAATTATCAGAAATAGACAGTGCCCTTTCTGGTAAAGAAATAGAAAAGTATTTGCAGTATATTGATTTTCCCAAAATCTCACAAGAGACAAGAGATCTCCTAGACTCCCCCTTTTCTCTTAACAAACATAATGAAGCAATCAAGTCTTCCCCTCTTGGAAAGAGCCCTGGCCCGGATGGGTTCTCCATTTCATACTACAAAATGTACATGAAGAAGCTATGTCCCAAGCTGATATTTCATGTAAAATCGCCAGAGTTGTGCTTTTGTCAAAATCGCTATTTGCAAAATCAATAGAGATCAAACTCCTGACTGTTTGTCACTTCAGCTATACAAGTCTCAAATGTATGAAGCTGCGATTAAGCAAATTCAGGAGAGTTTGCTTTCAAACACGCCAGATACAACACCCTGCTTGCTAGCAGCGTGTTGTACAAACACATCACTGTTACACTGTCATACAGCTGCCGGAGCTCCGGGCTGGATTCCCTAGGGAGTGGGGTCCGCCGAAAAAAACGAGCAGGCCCCCCGCTAGGGACACCCAGCCCAGAGCTGATAGCATTAGGGCTCTTCCTACACCCCTGGGGGGTGGGTGTAAGGTAATAACGGCGATTTAAGTGTTAAAAAAACAAACAGACGCCATTTTGTTTTGTGGAACCACAAGTCCCAGCCAGCCAGGTTGCACCTAATTCTATAAATAAACCTAGCGCAATGAGTTAAGCTCATTGTGTATCGGCAGAGCCGTAACGAGGGCGGTGCGGGCGGTGCCCTCGCCCAGGGCGCAAGGCCAAGGGGGCGCAGCAGCCGCCCGCTACCTGCCTCTACCTTCAGCCCTTAAATTCCGCAGTGGAATGCATGTGCGTTCCACTAACAGGAAGTTTGGCATTTGGAACGCATATGTGTTCCACTGCGGAACTTAGGGGATGAAGAATATCTCTCTCTTTCTCCCTTGTCTCGTTCTCCCTCTATGCTCAGTCTGTGTGCCCTTCTCATGCTATAAGTGTGTTTCCGGCACCTGGCTTCCTGTTGTTAGGGTCCCGCACACTTTATCCCGAGGTGAAAAGGAAGTTCACAAGGAAGTAGGGTGAGTAGCACTGCGACATGTACAGTAGGGAGAAATGCTAGGTAAACTTTATTTAAAAGCAGAATTGTGTGAACTAGCATGATGGAAAGGATAATGTAACTGTAAGTCTGTTTTAAAATGATTTGACTTTTTAGCACATGTATGGTGCTTTATAACACAAACCTTAATTACTGCTTGGTATATTTTCCCAATAAGTGATATATTACCTTTTTTGTAACTTCACAGTTACTTGCTGTAATGTCATTATACCCCGTTCAGTATGTAATATTTTACACGACTGACGGCTCAGAGCTGGATGTCGGTGAGCTGGAGACAGTTTGGTTCTAATACTGCATCTAACTTTGATTTACTTACTTTCTTTGCCTCTGTGATGTTAAACAGCCAGTTTGTCTTGCCCCTCTATAATGTGTACAGTGGTTGCTTTTTAGTAAGATATACGACAGTAAGAGCGAGGTAAGAAGAGACTAGGGATTTGAAAGAGGAGGGGAGATCATCCATCTCTGTCCCCCGTAGTGCTTTAAACCTACCAGCTGCAGGCAAGGACAGAGGTCACGGTTCAGGGTTAAAGTTCAGGTCAGTAGGTATTTTGTAATGGTGCTCAGACAGCAGACACAAGACTAGTATATTTTTCCCAGAACGTTCGTCACTCCCACTATCAGAGATATGCTGTATAGTATAAATCCCTTTAGGAAACTACATCCAATACAAACATCATTTGCACAATATAGCTCTTTTCATTCTTTCATTTATGCTTTTTTTTCAGGTTATCTGCACATTACTTTTGGCAATATTGTCAAAAATATTCGAATTATGGTTGCAATAATAATTTCCTTGCAAGAGTATGTTACACTTAAAGTCGAATTGAAGGAGGCAAAGCCCAGCAATGACTACATTAGCTTTAAGGCAGCCCACAAATCAAAGAGAGGTGTTTCAATTATTGGGTTGAACACAAGACCATTAAACCTAATATCCAAGTTGCCTTGTATGAAAGTGCTGCTAGTAAGTTTCTCAAATGTATAAGTAAAAGTCCTAGAACTTGTAGATGCAATGTGAAATGTGTCAAGTTCTGACCAGTGCAAGCTATTGATTTATGTTATCAGTCATTTCAGGCTGAGGGGAGGCTGATGGCAGTGTCCTTCAAGTAGGATTACTGACAGGAAGTCTGCTGTGCATGGAAGAATATCTCCCACCCCCCATGATTACAACTTCAATAGCTTAATTTCTGATGAGCTCCTGACAGGGTGTGATGTGTGAATTGTAATTGTAAACAGCAGCTGCAGAGCCTGACGTTGCCTAAGTCTGTACTTGTCTCTAGTTATGTGGACGTAGAACCTGAGTGTGTTTTCTAGTGAACAGTACAAAGGCCTGAGAGGACGACAGGTATGTGTGCACACTTTCTAATCCATGGTCTATGTTTTGTGCAGCTGGACGAAATGACAGGAACAATCCCACCACTGTGTGTGTGTGTGTGTATATGTGTGTATATATATATATATATATATATATATATATATATATATATATATATATATCATGCATTTGCAAATATGTGTAACAGAATTATTTCAGTAAAGTGCTAGCCACACCCACACATTAGGTTGGCCACACCCACTTGTCAAATGCCACTCACACTTAGATGGGGGGCGCCGATGCCCTGTCTCGCCCAGGGCACTAAAATGTCTAGTTACGGCACTGTGTATCGGAGCGTCTACTGTGTAGAAGCTATTTGCGGTGGTCCTTCACTTTTTTTTATTTCCCTTCAATTAAGCAAGATTCGGGGATGTTACAAATATGGGGCACCCCTGGCTGAAGAACAGAAGACTGCAAGCAACAATGGGCCCCCCCTGGGCAGAAGAACAGAAGACTGCAATCAACAATGCCCCCCCCCCCCCCACCTGGGCAGAAGAACAGAAGACATTACAAGCAGGACTTTTGGAAGTACAAATTTATTTTGGTCATGGTCAAGCATGGACTTTTGGAATTACAAATTTATTTTGGACATGGTGAAGCATGGACTTTTGGAATTACAAATTTATTTTGGACATGGTCAAGCATGGACTTTTGGAATTACAAATTTATTTTGGACCTTGGTGGCAGTCATTTTTGAATTGAAAGCTGCTGACAACAGAAGAAAACTTCATTCGTGAGTAATTTGTGGGTTTATTATTTTTAATAAATGTTAGTGGTTGTAATGAGGATGTTGTGATTTTGTTAACATTTTGTTTTGTGGAACTATAGGACCCAGCCAGCCGTGGGTGTCAGGGCATGTTGGTACTTGCGGGTCTCCAAGTGCCAACATGCCCTGGCTGCCGTGGGTATGCTGGTGCTTGTAGTTTTACAAGTAGCAGCATGCCCACACTATTTAGGGCAACCTGGCTGGATGGGACTTGTAGTTCCACAAAACAAAATGGCGCGTTTGCTTTTTTAACACTTAAATCACCGTTATTACCCTACACCCACCGCCCAGGGGTGTAGGAAGAGCCCTAGTGCTATCAGCACTGGGCTGGGTGTCCCTAGGGGGGGGGCGCTCATTTTTTTTGGCGGACTCCACTCCTTAGGGAATCCAGCCCAGCGCTGAACAGCCTGGGGTTGGTTAGTCATTATGGCAGGGGGACCCCTGTCGCGTGTCCCCCTGCTATAGTGCCACTAACCCCAGCTGGTTTGCCTAGTGCTGGTTCCGTGAAAATAGGAGGGACCCCACGCAAACTTTTTCCCCGATTTTCACGGAACCAGCAGTAGTCTGGCAGCACTAGGGTTAAGACTAAATAGAAGGGGGAACCCATGCTTTATTTTTTCTTTAACTTTGATCTATTTTTAACATTTTTGACAGCTGCCGGAGCTCCGGCTGCTGTATGACAGGACAGTGTAACAGTGATGTGTTTATACAACTCCCTGCTACAACACAGGAGAGTTAGCTAACTCGGAAGTGTTTTACATCGCAGCAAATCACCAGAGATGACCAGCGATTTTGAAGATCAGGGTAAAAATCATAGCTTGATACATTTGAGAAAATTTTGACCAAAATCGAGGGTTATCACCCGTGATTTGCCGCGATTTTAACACGCTGAAAAAATCGGACCTTGATACATTTACCCCAAAATGTCAAAATGTTGTGCATTCATCTGCATCACCACTGGGTGTCTTGGGAAAGCTAAGTTTTTTCCTAGCAGCAATTTCCAGAGAAACTGAAGGAGGAGACGTCATTGTGTGATGTGCTATTTAAGCTGTCAACTTGCTGACCAGGAGCTCATTGCATTTCTTGAGATCTGGGTCAGTTGGAAAGAAAGAGAAGACATAGCTCTTAAACCTAGGGTCAAACACAGTTGCCAAGATGTAATGATCCGATTTCAAGATGTTGATAACTCTTGGATCCTGGCGAAGTGAATAAAGTACTTAATCTACAAGTCCAACATAATAAGCGGAAATGCTTTGTTTAATTTCCTCCTTCAATTTCTCTTGCTGCTTTTCAAATAGTCTAATTAGGGGAATCACTTGATTTAAGCTAACAGTGTCTGCACTCTCTTCACAGGTGACTACTTCGAGTGGTTTCAGCACCTTGCACAACACGGAAAGTATTCTCCACTGCGCTGGACTAAAGTACATTCCCCCTAAATTTTATTCTTGTTGCAGCTGCTGCATTCTCCTACATGCTGTTGCAGAATCCCAAAAATTACTCAAAATATTTCAGGACACAGATAGCATCTCCTGCATGTCATTGTCATTTTTTAAAAAGTTCTGTACCCCCACTGTAATGCTCTAACAATATTGGTGGCGGTATCAAAAATCACATATCCTCAGGAGAGTTCAAGCAGGATAAGCCATGTTGCAATGACATCCCTTAGTTTTTCAAACAGGTTGTCAGCGGTATTACTTTGACCTGCGCCTTTTCTCGTATCCGATAACCATCTCTTACTCCCACCTTCAAAATTTCTCCCGTGCTGCTCCCCACTTATGGAATTCTCTACCACGCTCAATCAGACTTTCCCACAACCTTCAAATCATAGATGCTCTTTGAAAACCCATCTCTTTTTTAGAGGTGACCTTATACATGATAATACTATTCACACAAATGCACTCTCACAACTATCCCAATCTCCACTCTGAGCCACACTCTCTCCTCTTGTTTCGGCTGTGCACACTTCCCTTTAGATTGTAAGCTCTCTAATGAGCAGGGTTCTCCACACCCTTTGTTTTCATGTCTTCATTCATTTTGTCTAACTTGTCTGTGCTTCATTTACATATGTCTTGTTTTATGTATGTTCTTGTCTTCCCTACTGTACAGCGCTGTGGAGCACTGTGGTGCCTTACAAATCTACGATAATAATAATAATAATAATAATAATAATAATAATAAACTTCTTAGTGAAGCAGATGATACACAGATTAGCCTGCCTCTGAAAAATGTGATGTGAAGGCGAATCACCAACCCAGTCGGCTGTCACAATCATATAATCTTTAGTTTGCCCCTTTCCGCTTGTCCACATATTTGTGGTTAAGTGTACAGTGGGTAGAATGGCATTTTGTAGCCCAATAATTAAATTTTTATAAACCTTCTGGTAGAGGTGAGGAATAACTTTTCTAGTAAAATGGTGTCATGATGGAATTTGGTAATTGGGAGTGAAGACCTCAAGTAACTGTCTAAAACCAGCTGCATTAATAGTGGATATTGGACGCAGATCAAATACTAGCATAGTCGCCATGGCGTCTGTGATCTGCTTTGCAACTGAGTGACAGCTTTCATACTTGCTTCCTCTTGCAAAGGATTGTTTAACAGTCAATTGTTGTAAACTACTAGTAGTCTTCTTCTTGGTTTGTTTCTGGGTTGAAGGACCACCCCCAGCAGCAGGAGCAGCAGCAGTGGGCCTAACGCTCATGGATTCTTCTGAGGAGTCCTGGATAGCAAAGGAGTCATCTCACCTTAGCAATGTGGATGGAGGACTAACTCCGATCACTTGTGAGGATATTGATGATGAAGGTGTTGGGGGTGTAGATTGCAGGTGCTGGGATCTAGCTGAGATAAGTGAGGTAGCTGATGCTGGACTGCTTGTTGTTATTTTTTAGCATAAGTTTCTGATTCTCACAAAAGCTTTCCATGAACTCGCTTCAAATGGCGAAACATGGATGAGGTTCCTAGATGGTTAAGGTCCCTACCTATACTCACTGTGGCTTTACAATGCTACAAATGGCTAGACAACTGTTGTCAGGATTTGTGTAAAAATAATTCCACACATTAGAGGTGGATTTTTTGGTCTTCTGCCCAGGAATGACAATGGCCTTCTTCTTATCACCGGCAAGAACTGCTTCCACTGGTGTATGACTTCCCACAGTAGAGTTCATTAACAGCACTGTTTGCTTAGGTCCATTGTTAGCTTGTTTTGTGGGGGCCCAAACAAACCAAGCACTTCAGCCAGAAAAGTGGCACTGCTTGTCACTGGAGTGCTTGCTTTGTTAAACTGTACATGTCCTTTTCAATATCTTACATAAGGGTGGGTGGGAGGGCCCAAGGACAATTCCATCTTGCACCACTTTTCTTTTCTGCCACTGCTGTGTGGCAATGTTTCCTAGATGTGCTATGAACTGCCGTGTGTTTGTGTCATTGCTCTGTCGCTTATCCATCCAGCCAGGTCGCTGCAGCCTTTGTTTGAAGGTGTATGAAAATAATATTGTGACCTGTGAGGTGGTCAAAAATGACTGCAAATGACTTGAAATTAGTGTTATTGAGGTTAATAATAATGTAGGGGGGGAAAAGAAAAATGTGATTTTAGCAAAAATATAGGGATTTTAGAAAAAAAAAATAGGGATCCAAAACCAAAACACGCAAGGACGGTTTTGCCAAAACCAAAACACAAAGTTAATCCAGATCTAAACCAAAAACCAGTAAGTGAACATCTCTAATTATTAATCGTAAAAGCTATTGATTTAACACCAGTGTTGGTTGGCATTTTCTTAATGTGACTACTTTTTTCCCAAATAGGACACCCAACATTCTAGGATCCAGACAAGCCGCAACTAAAGAAATCAGCAGCCACAGGTGGTGAAAGTGATAGGAACAGGTAGGAGGGAGCAGGAAAGTCTGTCAAATGGTCTGATTCTAGTAGGACAGTCCTGATTTTTGGTGACTGTTCTGCCCAATCTAAGGGGCAGGCCAAGACTGTGTAATCTTTATAAATACACTGCATTCTTGATATACTACACTATGGTGCTAGCTGTCCTTCGTGGGCTTGTCACACCCCCTCTAGTAGTTTGGTTACACCTCTCTAGTGGCTGGCCACATCCCCTCTGGTGGGCCTCTACCAATATATTCCCCCTATGGGCCCTGCATGCCCCAGTCCGACACTGGGTATGAATGCTGGTACTTGCATTACTTTTGGGAAGTGAATGCCGTTTTTTAAAAACAAAAAAGATATGGATCCAGACAGGGATATCTGCAGCTGTGTCTGGGATTCACCCAAGGCCCTGATACCACCTCGACCAGCAGTGATGATGAAAAAGGAGCAGATGCACTGCTCATATAAAGGAGAAACCCATATGGTTTCTGTATAAGAGCAGAGCAGAGATGGTAAATAGATGTCAGAGGACAGTATCCCAGGATGTCAGGTTACAGGAGTCAAGGGAAGGGGTCAGGGGACAGGGCTACAATGCTAGTGGAAAGTGTAGGAGGTCCAGCAATCAAATTTTGCCCTTTTTACATTTTAACTGAAAAAGTCCTCAATGGAGTTTTTCTTGCTTTTTCTGGTATCCATATCTGGTATTCCAGGGAATCCATATTTATATCCATCATTACTTGTATTTCATTTAAAGCAAAATTATATAGTGTCATGCATTACACTTCAGACTAACCTCCCCAGCACTGTGACTGCGCTGTCTTGTTAAATGCTGTCGATGAAGCAATGCACTTGTTGGTCTGCTGCTTTGCAATGGAAGACGAGGGTCAATAAAAGTAGTGCTCCGAGAATTGTGATCAACAAAAAAAGGCTGAAAAAGAAAGCAACAAAACCATAATTAGCTACTTCTGAGTGTAAACATATAAAATATGTGTACTCTGCAAAAAATTGAACAGTGATAGTTCCAGAAACAATTTTACTATTTTAGTTTTTGATTTTTGTTAAACCAGGGGAGACCACACAGAGTCAAAACACATTACAATAGGTATTCCCTGTTACTAGCATTAAGTATGACATTTATTGAATGGTAACTGAGAAGCCAATATTAGATCCAGTTTACCTAGATATGTGCAAACTGACAGGGAAGTCCAAATTTAGATCTATTCTGTCACATAAAACAAAATGCAGGGTCAGTTGCAAAATAATCAAATTGCTTATAACCAGACAGAAAAAAAAAATAAAGGTTGCTGAGGATGAAATATGAATGCACAGTATATGATATTGACAAATAATACAATTTAGTTAATTAACAGAAGTTCTTTTATTCATTGTACACTAGGGAATCTATTATGTGTATATTGTTTGCCACTATGGCCTTGATTTATGGTACAAATAAAAACATATTCAATAGCTATTTGTACTCATTTGCTAATATTATTCTTTGATTTTGACTAAGTAAATTAAAATTTATGGAGTTGCACTTAAATGAGAGATCCAACTGTATTATTTTGTGGTTATACAAAAAGATGTGCGGTTTTCACAAGTTAATAGATATTGGAAACAGCCGAGGACTATTTGTAAATCTCTGATGGGTTTACATTTTATAAATAGGCTATAGCCCAGTATCATGTTTAGCTAATACAGCATTAAATAGCAATGTTAAATAACATTCTTCACACATTCTTTTAAAACAATATATATAAATTCCAAAACCAAATAAACATAAATAGTTGTTTTTATTTGAGACCGTCACATTGTGGAACAGTAAAACTGAAAAAAAACTCTTAATACATTTTACTGTTTTAATACCTTGCTTTGATGATCATGCTTCATTTCCCAGCCTCTTGGTAACTCAAGTTGCTTATTGGCAAATATATTCAAAAATCCTACAAGATCCCGATTATGTTGGTAGCGTTCAAAATGGTGCGTGTCTCTTCGAACTTTGGTGATCATATGTTTCAAACAAGTATTATTTGTAAACATGCGATAGGCACTCTATAGATATACAAGAACATACACATGAACGGTCAGTAATCTAACAACAAGACAAAAGTCAAAAAAATAGTTCAGCACTAACTGAGTACAATAGAGAAACACTTTAACGATAACAATGCATAATGCCCCTTGAAAATGGTTACACAGATCACTGCCACATGGATACTACTTGCTCATCTATTATGTAATGCTAACACAATTAGTCTAAAAGCTTAATTGAACACTATAGGCAAAAAATTTAACTAAATATATGGTTGAGCATAATTAGATATTTTTTCAGAAGACTGTTACTTGCTTCTATCTCCACCAACTTCATATTTTTCCTGGAGTGCTGTCCACTTACTGAGTGCTGGACTGAAGAATAGCAAAAAGCATGCACACTTGTCCTTTGTGACTGTTTACTTTGACCAGTAGCTGCTACTGTGGTTTCACCAAGCCAAAAGGCTTCTTCTGTAGTATGACATTTTTAATGTAATGAGGTTAGGATGTATAGTAAAAAGTGAGACAAAAAGGTTCTGAAGCTTAGCCCCTTTCAAGAGTTATTATAAAAATTGAGACAACTATAAACGTAATAGCAAAATCTCAGGGACCAGTTAACTAGCTACATTATGTTGTTTGAAACTTTTATTTGCAAATATCTTGCTGGATCACGAGGTTATATTTACAAGTTGACAGGCTGGGAAAGGTTTAGCGATCCTTAAGCAGGGTCGGACTGGCTATCTGGCACTTCTAGCATTTGCCAGAAGGACCGATGGCTAGATGGGCCAGTCCGACTCTCAGTTGCCACCGATTCGGCTCCCGGGTCCCCCTTGTTCTGGTTCCCGGCGCTTCCCTGCTCTCCCGATGTGACGTCCTGATGCAGACGTCACGCGGAGCAGCGTAGAAGAGCGTTCTGGCTTCTGGAGGCGCCGAGTGAATGCCGGCAGCGTAAGGAAATACCTGGGGGGTGGGGGCGGGAGTAAATAAAAACAACTGAGGGGTGGCAATGGCTGTAGGAGGGGGTGCTAAGGAAATAGTTGCAGCCGGGGAGTAAGTCAAAATGACTGAGGGGGGGGGGGGTGGGAGGGGGAGTAAGGATAGGAAATACCTGCAGGGGGGGGGTAAGTAAAAATGAATGAGGGGGGGGGCAACTAAGAATAACTGCAGGCGGGGCAATGACTGTAGTAGGGGAGATAAGGAAATACCTGCATGAGGGGACAATGACCGTTGGAGGTGGTAGTGAAAATATCTGCGGGGGGAGTAAGGAAAATGACTGCAGGGGGTGGCAATGGCTGCAGGAGGGTAATGAAAATGGGCGAAGGTGGGTAATTAAATTAATTTTTCTATTATTAATCAAGAATATATATATATATATATATATATATATATATATATATATATATATATATATAAATTGTATACATTTTTATACACTTTACTCCCTACAGCGCTGTTTTTCTTGTGTTTAGATGTGTGGTTTAGTTAGAGGAAGAGCAATAGTCCCTTTTAAAAGCTGCAGCAGGAAGTATTAACTCTTTTGGAAGTACACAATTTATTTTTGTGTATAGATGAGTTTATTACATTATTATTTTTTTTTACGTTGGTTTACTCTTATTAGCGCTGGAGAGTATTCCCTGCAGGGGTAATGAAATATCTTAGGGGGTATTTAAGAAATAGAGCAGCTTTGAGGGGCATGATCTCTTTATTGTTTGGTGGTTACATGGATGCTCTCTGTGGCCTTACCGATCACTAGAATGCTTAATACTTGTGAGATGGGGCTGGTAGAGGTTAATATTTGATTGACCGCAAATGTTCAGTTATTGCTTTTATATGCCTGTAGAATGGGGTAGTTTTATTGGGCCATAATGGAGTGTTTTGTTTGAACTAAAGGGCCTAATCATTCAGGGTTTGTTAATAGTTTGCATTATAATACAATATGATACAATTTTCAATGCAGGACTCCAGCTTTCCAAAATCGAAACTCGAAAAGACAACAAAGCTGCATGAATAAGCAAGAGAGAAGAGCAAGAACAGGTAAGGGACAACAGCACAATCTGTCTAAACTTGAATGCTGGAGAATACATCTGCATATTCATATTCATGAGTATTCCTAATACATTAGGATGGGGGGGGGGGGGAACCAGTGTATTCGCCTAGGGCGGGCAGAACCCTTAATCACCCGTGACCTTTTTTTTTGCCTTACTCTCCTTAATGACTCAAGCCCTATATGTTTAATTTTTGCAGAGAACCATTCAAATCACTTATTCTGCCTTAGTGAATTTAATCAAATGTATTTAATTATTTGCACCAGTTTTTTGCAGAGCTGTATTTATTAGTTTTTCTGTCTTGATTTGGGACATACAACATGGTCCTCTATTACAGATGCAACTTAATATTCCAACTGGTAAGAAGTAAGCTCAGCACCAGAATTTGCTCTTTTGTTATATTTTATAGAGTCGTAAACAGTAAATGTAAAATGTAACTTACATTAGGTATATTTAACATAGACTTTAATTACCTTAGAGCATTAAAATGATCCAACGTTACTTATTTGGAAATGGCTTAAACAATATGTAAAGGATACAACATTTATATCACTCCTCGCCCACACTGGAGAGATTAGAATCAATAACTATACCGCTATATAATTCAGTACAATGTTGTATCCTTTAGATATTGCTTAAGCTTGTTTATACTGTCTGATTTCCAAATAATTATTATTTTAATACTTGAAGGTAATTTCAGTATATATTTCAGTATATACTAAATATACCTAACAAAAGTTACAGCAAAGGTAATAGCAATCATAAATGATGTGGGAAGTCCAGGGGCAGAGCCTCTTGTACCTGGTGGAAGGGGTCATGTTGGAGGGTCTGCTGACTTATGGTTTGCCTAAATTGCTGTAATTAGGTACATTATTTCAGTTCTGTGCAATGTTTATGTTTTACATGTTAATTTTAGTTATATAAAATACTTAAGTTATTTTTAGTTTGATGCTGTGGCTTACATATAGTATATTATGATTCAAAAAATTACTATGGTCATTGCATCTCAAAAAATTACTGTCTTATATGGTTCAGTGGGAAGTAGCATGGGCACACTATACATTGTATTTTAACCATATATAATTTTTTTTTTATTTTTTTTTTTAAAACAATAAAAACATTGTGGTTTTGTGCATTTTCCTGGTGCTTTACACAAAAAGGGAATTGATCAGGGTGGGCAGAAGACAAAGTGTGATAAATAAGTTTGTGCTGAGGCTTTATATTGCACTGCACCAGCAACGCCACATCAGCACGCAACAATATTGTGCATGGAGCCCACAGCAGGTGGGCCTGTGTACTTTAAATGCCAGGGCTGATTTTTAGTCCCAGCCCGGCCCTGTCATTAAGTGATCAGTTATTCACTGAGACTCTGAAGAGAGTAGCCACACTGCAATATTTATTGAGACTGTCTGGGGGATTCATCAGCAGGCAGGCATACCTGGCCAAAGAGGATCAAATGCCACTCACATTCAATCCTGGTGATGCCATTTTTGGCCAGGTATGTCTAGAAAAAATCAGGATGAGTACATTTTTCCCTAGCAAAACAAATAAAATTAAACGACAAGGAGGTTGAGGGGTTTTGAAATGAATAAGTCATGGATCAATGTGAGTTTTTTACAAACAGGAAATGCGAGACTTATAGTTGTTAAAAAAATAACCATAAGTGGGTGGTTTGGGGGCCATGATAGATAGACGTGTTCTCTGAGAGCTCCGTCTGCCAGTCTCTCCTGTTATGTCCCCCTTAATGGACAGATCAGCATCTAGACACACTTCTCCATTATCTTCGCACACAAAAAACTTGCAAAAACAAATGACTGAGGCCGGTCTCTTTGACATTTGGCGAGCACTTTATCCCACATCCAGGGACTATACATTCGATTCATTTACCTATCAATCCTATTCCCGAATAGACATGTTTATGGGATGCACTAATCTTTTTCAACACATAAAGAAGGCTGATATAATTTCTAACACTTGCCCTGATCACTCCATACTTTCCCTCTTGGTTGACCTCTTTCAGAACCCCCGGGGCAGAACATCTTGGAAGCTTAATGAGACCCTTCTCAAACTTCCTTATTTCAAAGAGCATATAGCTGAGGCTATAACAAGATATTTTGATATAAACTCAAACCCTGAGGTCCCGACTCCCACAATCTGGGAGGACCATAAAGCAGTAATTCGGGGGGACATTATCCAACTTGCTTCCCGTAGGAAAAAGGAGCGTAATGAGACACTTAACAATTTATCTTCCCAACTTAAAAACTTAGAAACATTACATAAGCAATCTAACTCCCGCTCATTAATGCAGCGGATACAAAAGATCAGAGGGGAAATTCAATCGATTCATGCGGAGAGGACCGAACGTCAACTCCGTTGGCTTAACCAATCCTTCTTTGAGAAGGGAGACAAGACCGATACACTTCTGGCCAATAGAGTAAGAACTAAACGGGCTTCCCAAACAATCACCTCAATTAGAAATAAAAAAGGGAATATATCCTATGATCCCAGGGTCATTAACGACACCTTTCATAACTACTATGAAAACCTATATACTCTCCATAAAGTTCAGAATACTCCAGAAGCTTCCCCTCGGGCCATCAAACTATATTTAGACAAATGCTCACTGCCTACACTGTCCCCTCATCAGATTTCAACCCTGAACCAAGATATCACTGATGAGGAAGTCACACTTGCTTTGAAATCACAAAAAAAAGCCCCTGGCCCTGATGGCTTTATTATGTTATACTACAAAACATTCTCTAAAGAGCTTGTGCCTCATTTGACCCACATATTTAACAACATATTACAGGGAGGCAAATTCCACAATGAGTCTACGTTCTACTATAGTGGTCATCCCTAAACCAAATAAAGATCCAACCTGTTGTTCTAGTTATCTCCCCCTATTTCATTAATTAATGTGGATGTAAAACTTTTCGCTAAAGTATTGGCAAACCGTCTAAATTCCTACATGTCAACCCTGGTGTTTCCTGACCAAGTAGGATTTGTCCCCTCTAGGCAGGCCTTGGACAATACTAGACACACCATAGATATCATCGCTCATGTCAATCAGAATAAAATCCCAACAGTTGTCCTGGCCTTAGATGCCGAAAAGGCATTCAACAGGCCCCTCATGTTCCGTACCCTCAACCAATATGGCCTGAACTGGGCATTTATATCGGTAATTAAGGCCTTATATCACCGTCCCTCTTCGCCAGTTTTGACGAACGGATTATTGTCCCCTGTTTTCTCCCTGGGTAATGTCATTTTTACTGTACCCCTTATGCATTGAGCCACTAGCTGCTACCATCAGCAAAACCCAGATGTCACTGGGATTCGGATTGGTCCCCGTCTTTTTAAAATATCATTATTCGCTGACGACCCCCTAATTTCGCTCCCAAACTTACTTGAGGAGCTTAAGGAGTATGGTTCCCTCTCGGACTATAAAACAAACAACTCTAAATTGGAGGCCCTTTCGCTTCAAGCATCCAGCACAGTTAAAAGCATACTAGAGTCTTTGTTCAAATTTCAATGGCGGCCCAAAGCGTTGCGTTATTTAGGGGTCCAAATCACGAAAGAATACAGGCAGCTGTTTCACACTAACTATACCCCGCTTCTCGATTCCATAAAAAAAGACCTTTCAAAATGGGATTCGCTCTTTAGTTCCTGGTTTGGTAGGATTAATGTTATAAAGATGAATATTCTATCCCGAGTTTTATATTTGTTTCAGACATTACCCATACCAGTCCAAGGGACGTTTATAGCAAATCTTCAACTAATTTGCGGCAGATTCATTTGGCAGGGGGAAAAAAATCGAGGCTCAAACAGTCTTGTTTAGCCAAGCACACTCAATCGGGAGGATGTGGGCTCCCGCTTTTTGACCAATATTATCGTGCGGACAATCTCAGCCATATTATTTCTTGCCAGTCGACCCCGGGGATTAAGAGATGGGTGGACCTGGAGAACTCACTTACACCAGTTTACACTCTGAACTCTCTACTTTGGCTCCCCCGTAGTCAGAGGCTGGCTGCAGTTTACTCTCACCCTACCAAACAATTTCCACCTGATATTTGGGACAAATTAATAAGAGATGGAAAATTACTTTGTTTCCCTCCCCTCTCACTCCGCTTTGGCATAACCCAGATTTCCCGGCTGGTAACTCCAAGTCGTATGCATCACCGTGGCAGAAAGCGGGTATTACTCAGTTTATCTACATACTAGGGGAATTTGTTCCCCAGACTTTCCCGGATCTAAGAGAGAAGGCGAGACTCCCTTCGGCCTTGTATTTTGCTTACATTCAAATTAGAGGCTTTATACAAACTATTTGCAGGTCAACCAAATTACATAAGCCCACACCCTTTGAGAGGAGTTGTATTGACCAGATTGGAGCTCCAGGGTTGATATGTCTGGTCTACCACGCTTTTTTGAACCCAGAAAATGGCCTCAACTAATCGTTCGAGACCGCTTGGGAACTTGACACTTGCAAAACTATGCATCAGGAGGGATGGTCCCAGCTCAGAGCTAGGATCTCCAAGATCTCCATCAACACATCGATTAGAGAGGACACATTCAAGGTTTACACAAGATGGTACTTGGTGCCTGCGAGACTTGATAAAATCTATCCAGGTACATCAGATCTTTGTTGGAGGGCCTGTGGTGACGTGGGGTCTTTTTTTTTATCACATATGGTGGACGTGTTCTAGCATTTCTAATTTATGGTCTCAGGTCTCTGCTTTTATTTCTAGAATATTGGAGATTGAGGTGTCCCCGGATCCAATGGATATGTTATTATGCTCTCCGATCAAATCCCTCAACAAACACAGCAATAATCTTGTGCAACATGTATGTGCTGCGACGCGTTTGCAAATAGCTAAAGATTGGAAGTCCCCTAGCCCTCCAGGCCTCCAAAGAATAATTTCTCGGGTCTGATATATCGCCTCAACGGAACATATCACAAGTCTCCTCCATGACATAATTCTACATTTTCACAAGGTATGGGATCCCTGGTACTCTTTCCACCAGTCTCCAATTCCTGCTACTCAGAAATCTGCACCTCCTATATTTATTTGTCTTATATGTCCTTACATTTTCTTGTTGTGTTTACCCCTGGTATTAATGTACTTAAAAGACCCCATGGGGTGGATACTAATCATCCCCAAAATATTCTTCATTATCTCCTTAGAGGTCTATGGGCCCCTGGGGGATCGGCGTGCCGGTCGCATCCCCTCCCAGGATCACATTGAGCCTCTTTTTTCTACCTTCTTTCCTTTTTGATTCTTTTTCTCCCCTCTTTTACTTTTCTTCTCTCCCCGTCCTCCCCACCCTTCCTTCTGAAGGAAGGAAAACAGAAAAGTAAAAATGAAAAAAAAAAAAACAACACCATCGTAATTCTCAACAACAAAGAGTTTTAATATAAATATATGAATCACTTTTTTCCCACATGGTTTGATTCATCTCATTATAAATTATTCAGTATTTTCTACATATACTGTTCTGGAACCCATGTTGTTGACGAAAATAAAAAAAGAGTTTAAATTTTTTTTTAAAAATAACCATAAGTGGTCTACTTACAGGGTTTGAATGCAAAACTGTAAAGAACTCTGGGCTAGTGAGGAATTTCACAGGTGGGGAGTTAAGCAGCAAACTAAGTCTGGACCTTGAGGTAGAATGTGGAAGTGCATTCTCTCTGCGGAAATCTGAAAGTGAAACCAGCATTATTAATTGGGAAAATGCCTTTAAAACTTGTAATCTACAGGAACAGTATCACACACATTTTCCATCTAACAACTTAATGTCCTAATAAAATAGTTGCTAATTGCTGTGCACTTAAGTAGCTTTTTGAACACTTGCAGTGTGCCCATCCAGGTATGTCAAAAATTCTCACCAAGGGGAGCTATAATGCTGTAGATTTTTCATAATACATTGCATACATTTGATCAGGGACAGGCACCCCTCATAACTCCATGGAAACTGCTTTGCAGAACATTGTTATTTGCAAGTCTATAAATACTAAATGCACACATACCTTCTGTAGCAAAATCCATTCATATTCAGATGGAGTCTCCAATGTAGTCTCTCTCCTAACCAGTGTAGAATGAACTAAACATTATTCTAATATATAACTATTTAAACACACTTTGTCAGGCGCCGCCCTGTACTCTCCCATCCGCACAGGGACGGGCGTCCGTTCAACAGGCATTAGGTCCGGCCGCAGGGTGACGCCTCTGCTTAGCGTCCCGTTGCCAGGAAAATACCCAAATATTCTAAATATCCTTTCAAGTTGCACTACCACCCTACACAAAATCTTTTAATAATGCGTACTCTCCATAGATGGAATCCAGAGGAGCTGTTACATGCAGCCAGTTTTCAAAGAGCTATGTTGGTTCTTTAATACAGAACCAGCAAGTCAAACTACTTTACTACTTTTAAATAGTGGTGGAGGGGGTGATTGTGGCTTTTGATTGTTTTGCTCACAGTCTCTGTCAAAAACCAGAGGTGGCTTGTGTGAGCAGGAGGACAAAATAAATAGCTGATGATGTAGCAGCCCCTGGGGCTCAAGTTAGGTGGTGCGGCACATTAGTTAAATATTTTCCATAGTTGGTAGTGCACCTATGGAGAAGACAAACCACTTCTGGTGTAGTCACTATTTCAAAGCTTGTAATCAATTACTTCTCATGTACAATACATTTTTCACAGTGTTTGACAAAGATTGAGTGCACATGATATTCAGTTGGTGACTATTCTATAATTTCTCTACAGGATCAATAAAGAGCACTGCTGACTGCATTTAGGGTCACATAGACACCAATGCTTATAGCAAGACTAAATAAAACGTACATTGCACTGTAACATTGTTTACCAAATCTTTAACAAACCTGCAGTCGAATGATGATAATCAACATCCTCTCCTGCCACAGCTCCCTCAACTGGATTTGCTACTTCCTCAGGTTGATCGTTAGTCATTGTTCGTCGGATGCTTTGATACCTGTAATTTTAATTACATAAATACTAAGACAGATCCTATTAAGTACAGATCACCTGCATACATTTAAAAGTCATCATACATTGGCAGATTTGGGGTGAGGCCTTTAGTGAGGCCAAACTACATATCTCCCAACAATGAGGATAAGCAAATTGGGCCAGAGAGGGTGATGGGGCATGGCCATGTGGTTTTGCCATTTGGGGACTCCTTACTAACCACTGATCCCTTAAAAGAGCATGAAAGTGCTGCGTGGATGGGGCAACCATTCTGCAGAGCAGCAGTGAATGGATTTAAACACAGAATCTACTCTTTCAGCCCAATCAGCAAAAAGCTGTCACTCAAATTGGGACTGTCTAGACTAAATTGGGATAGTTGGGAGGTAAGAAATTGTACAGATCTGGCCAGATGCTGCGGTCTCAGGGTGGGTGTGAGCCTATTAAATGTTTAAAGAATGTGTTTTACGGCTCTAGACATTGCCCAGCGGAATAATCATCACTATTGTTTATCATTATTGAATTCTCAATTTGATAGTAATTGGTATCCCCTCTTGTCAATTTGCTTACTAATAACTTCCAGGAAACCTTTCCTTAAACTCTTTGTATACTAATTAGGTTAGTCAAGAAAAGAGTGTGTTTATTAAAATTTTCCATCAAACTAAAGTCATTTTTACATTAATTTTAAAAATCATATTTTAATTTTGAGTTACATAATTTCCTTTTCCTAATGTGCACTCTGGAATGTTAGATCATTAGCTAATAAGACAGTTGCTTTGCAAGACCTTTTTATCACAAATTCTCTACAGCTCCTTGTTCTCACTAAGACCGGATATAGGTGCTACACCAACTCAATTCCATGCATTGTACTAGTGTTTTTTAACGCAAGTACAATACATAAGAGCAAGTCCAAATATACACACTCATTCCCATTCGTGATGTAACTCAAGCTTGGGAATGTTACAGTAGCATTGTATTTTTCTGAATGCTGCCTGCTCCATTCACTTGTGCTTATTGCAAGTGAATGCAATGGGGTATGCCCTCCAAAGACCTCTCAAACATTTGTTTGTAAGGGCTTATTCATACTGGCATTTATACTTTTACTGCCCTGGAAGCTGACTGTTATGCCAGACTGTACTTCTAACATCAATCTCGCTCATCTGGTCATGGAGATGGTGTGGTTATTTATATTAAATATACATTTTCCCCATACCTCAATTTCAGTTCTTTTGAGGTCCATCATTACTCTTTTACTTTGTATGTTCCCCCAGAAGTTATTTAAAGGCCACCCACCTCTACATTTTCTCACTCAGCTTTTCCTTCAGAGTTCTAGCTAACTTTTTCCTTTTCTCAGCTAGTCAGTGACTAATATTGATGATCCCTCCTTGTCTTGGGGCTATCACCAACTAATTCTCACTTCCTCCTCTTGTCTTCAACAGTGAACCAACTCCAACACGTATAAGGATGGCTACTTACAGTAATTCATTAAGCATTTATCATCATTAGACTTTACAATTGCTCCTTTCCCACTTTTTGACCACAGTGTTGTCTATCTTTTTATGGACAGAAAACATTGTCCTTTACCAGTTTCCTCTGGTTTTATACTCATAACTTGCAGTCTATTGATCAAAGTCTCCAAACTCTGATATAATGCACTTTCAACTTTACCTATTCATTCTGGTAGGAAACGATAACTCGGCTTTATCTGCAAATCTTACTAATTTTGGCCATTATTGTACCAATTTTTCCTGTCAAGCTTTTTCTCTCACAATCCAAGCACACATATTTGAGATCACTTATCAAAAAACACAAAATCATATCACCTCTGTTTTTGATTTTCTATTTCAACCACCTCTTAGCCATATTTGCCAACTCTCCCTGAATGTCAGGGAGACTCCCTGAAATAGGGGTGATCTCCCTCACTCCCTGAAGAGTCTGGCATTCTCCCTTATGCTGAGCCAGTACAAGACGTGGTTGGCTTCGCCATCTGTGGCATGATGACACAGTTCAGAAATTGTGTCCTATGTCCATGTATTGATGCCTATGGAGGTGGCCATTTTCATGGAGACCAAGATGTTATCAAAGACTTGACAGGTAAGACAACATGACTTCAGTAATGGAGACAGAAATGTAAAAGACACTTCAGTCTCTAGAGATTCATTAGCTGCTGTTCTTTAAAGCATAGTTGCCTACTCTCCCGAAATGTCCGGGAGACTCATGCATTTCTGGGAGACCTCCTGGGAAAGCAGGGCAACCTGGCAGTTCTTGCCCCCGCAATAGATAAGTGGTGGGGGCAGGGATTAATAACGCAAATGTCGCGTCATCTTAGCCCTGCTGTAATTGTCCAAAATTGTGACAATCGTTTAGGAGGCGGTGCAAAAATGATGCGATTCGTCAAGCTCTGTCCCTGCAAACCCACCACCCCCAGGATCTGCCTGAAGCCAACGAGGAAAAGTTGGCAAGTATGCACAGCTGCAATTCTCACTACACCCCATGATTTTGCAGAATATTTTCTAAACAAAGTAGAACCGTTTCAAGGAGACAATCCACTTGTCATTTCCTCACCTCTCTTCCATATACTAAAGAGAAAGTGGTCCCTGTGTACCATAGTTAAAAATAATTACGGTAATCAGATAATAAGAACTATATATAAAGTTAAACATAATTAAGTTAGATAATAAGAACTGTATGTATAGTTATATAAAGTTGAAAAATAATTATAGTCAGAAATGTATGAATACTTATATGAAACTTCATGTGTGTGTGTGTGTGTGTGTTTGTGTGTGTGTTTGTGTGTGTGTGTGTGTGTAGCGATTGTCAGGTGTGTATTTTTATGTGTGTGGGTTTGTCCTACACACAGAATGCAGATTCAGCACACGTTTTTCAAGGGCGTGTGAGAGGAAGGAGGCAGTCAAGGGGGAGGGCACAGGTGCAGGAGGAATGTGTGTTGTTGTGGAAGGAGAGAAGTGGCAGCCATAAAAAAGCAGAGTGAAGAAGTTATAATTAAAATGAGAGAGAGAGAGAGAGAGAGTAAGAAATGAAGGTAAAATAAACATCAGACATGGTGAATGTAAAAAAGGACAGAAAGAAATAATAAGAAGGAAAAGAATATAATGTTCCAAGGCAGCAAAGAAGAGTTGAAGAAATGTTCATATGGCTGATGGGTAGAGACCTTAAAAGTTAAGTTCTGTACCCCTGACTTAAACGGAAAATAAGACTGAATCTAGCGGCAGTTAAGAGATAAAAAAAAGCCTAATTAATGGTGACGGTAGCCCCGGGGGTTGCAATTTCCTATTGAAACACATGATCACATGCTCTCTAGGTTGGTTGTACAGCATGCAAGCCAAAGTTGCTACAGCCATGGATATGGAAGGACAAAGACTGTATACTGCTGCAGCCCTATTGTAAATGCTAGTGGCTAAAATGTGCAATTGTACATTTCAAAGTGTATGCCCACATTGAGAAAAGTTGGAGTGAGGCTCATAGTTTTTGGTTAAAAAAAAAAAATAATTGAGAATTTTTTTTTACTTCTGTGTGGTCTCTCAAAAGTCAAATGTCTCCACTGCTTGGACTGCTTATTCACTGCCATGAGGGGAGGATTCTAGGGTCGTCCAAATATTTCTCCATGCTCGCCCTTGCCAGTGGCAATTGGCAAGCTGTACGCACAAAAGACTGACCTAAAACTACCTCATACCAAGATGTGTTTATTTCAATTTTATCAGGTGCCTTTTGGTTTAACAAACATTCCAGCAACATTTTAGTGCTTAAAGGAGCTAAATTTTGATGTACCTGAATGATGTTATTGTGTTTTTTACTTTAGAATTCCTGGAGTGGATAAAAGCACCACCATGTGAACCATGGGCTAAAATTAGTAAGTGCCAATTCTGTGGCCCAGTATTAAGTAGTTGCGTCATAAAGTAATGGATGAGTGGTTACACCTCACAAATTCAAGGTGGCAGCAGTACAACAATTTGCTCACCCCACTCTGTGACTGAATTAAATTATTTCCTAAGTTCCAGCAACTATTGATGGTTTATTCAGGATTTTTCCAAGTTGCTTCTTTGTGTGCTCCAAAGATCCTGATGTGAATCACCAAGTGCTCATCAGGAATTTGTAAGAAAATGGGTCTCCGACACCTAAATATTTACATGGATAAAACAGAGGCCTTAATGATCCCCCTCAACCCTGGTCCAAAAGGTTAATCAAAAATAAGAGTTAACATCTCTTCTTTCTAGTTATTTTCCCAGGCTTGTTGTGTTGGTGTTGTATTTGATTTGTGACTCTCCTTTACTTCCCACATTCAAATAATCACAAAATCATGCTGCTTTTACTCTGAAACATTGCTCAGATGCACCATTTTTCTAACACCCAACCGCTAAAACACTAGTGCATACCATATTTCTGTGCCACATTGACTACTTTAATTCTCCCCTATCTGATCTCCCCGATTCCCATCTTGCTCCCACAATCCACCTAAAATGCTACTGAAAAAATTATTTATTGTACTTCCCTTTTTGTGTCTGTCCCATCTCCATCTTAGGACAATGTTTTACTGGCATACAAAGCCTTACAATCTTCTGCTCCACCCTATAGTTCACCCTCTCTGCACTTTTCACTTCCAGTGCTCTATTCCATTTGAGGCATGTTTCACCCTATCTTCTCTATGCTCTTCTGAAAGTTAACTAAGCAAGATACATCACAACCTTAAAGTTCCAGCTCAAGGTTCACCTCCTCCACAATGTTTCAGTATATAAAGTTTTGTAAAAGAGAAAAAATGATGATTGTGTAAACTAGTCATGTGTCTCCAAAGGGATGTAATATGCACAGGATTCTCTGATCTGTGAATTACTTTCTCTAACCTCCTTCAAACCACATGCTATTACTGACATCATACAGGGCCTGGGAACAGAAAGGCTCTCTTACAAGAAGCAGGAGAAATGAGATGGACAAATTGTTTGTTCTCTGTTGGCATTCCACTATCAGAGCAACCAGATACCAATCCTTTATGATACATTACATGACATTAAATGCATATATTGTTTCATGAAACGTCCCCTGTAACCTTAAGGAATAAGTACATAAAAATATCAAGCTACAGAAATCTATATCTTTTAGCGAGACACAAGATACACCATTAGCGCAGAAATACAAGAATATGCTGATTGCAATGAATAACATGTGTCTGACATTATTAAAACAGGATTACACACAACTGGGAATCCAATTAACATTGCCAATAGAGTAAACAGATGATAAGTGTCTCTTTATATTGGTTGCCAGCAATAAAGTGTCTCTGTCACTATGAATTAAAATGAACTAATTAAAAATTGTGTCAAATGTCACTATACAGGTATCACACAGAGGTATTATGTTAGCTCTTTTTTTATTTTTGAAATTAACTTTTTTTTTTTTTGCCTTTTATCTTACAATAACCCCCGTCTAGGGCCATTTTATGCAAAGAGGAAGATCATATAGAAGATCATACAGACATCATGGGCCTGAGTCATTAAGGAGAGCAAAGCATAAAAAAGGAGTAACATTTGCACCTGGGCAAAACCATGTTGCATTGGAGGGGGAGGTAAATTTAAAATGTGGGGCAGATTTATAGTTGGGGTAGGGCATGTCTTAGATCAACTTCAAATTTCAGTGTAATAATATAGCTAGCAAATATTTGTGTGGTAGATGAAAAAACAGCCATTATTTATCTTATGTGCAAAATAATAAACTAATTTGCACCCCTTGTATTGTAACATGGTTTGTCCCAGAGAACATTTACTCCTTTGTCTGCCTTAATGACTCAGGCCCCATATGTCTGCCCGGAGTTCTGAAGTATTGGTACTTTGTGTTTATTGCTCTGTACTATGTCACCCTGTATGGTCTCCTGTTTGTATTATGTACGGCGCTGCGGAAACCTTGTGGCGCCTAACAAATAAATGATAATAATAATAAATACAGTTGAACATCTGATAAATGCACCACAGTTTGAAACTGCACTATATGATTAAACCTATATCCATTTCATCGAGTATCCTTACTCATTGGGAATTTCATTTGGTCTTCAATTCATCATACTATTTGAGGAACACCATTGGAAAACTGATCCATGACGCATCAAAAAGTGTATACCTTTGTAAATGTATTTTAGAAAAATGTGGTCAAATCATTAGCATATGCATCAAGTAACCCAACTGATCTCCAAAAGACAACCAAGGTTTATTGGTTTCCATTATTATAAAACGTAAAGGAAAGCAAAACATCTGCAGGGAAAATAGCACAACATAGAGGAACCTCTCAGACATGAAGTCCTGATGGTATGTCACATCTATACATAAGTGCAAAGCACCTGTGTGCAAAATAACGTAGCATTGGTGTAAAGGAGGTTGGCAGACAAAATGGAGAGAGGAAGGGTAGGGCATGTTTTGTAGGTTTGAGGTCAATTCTATCTGACATTCATGACTCACTGGCCTGCTGTGCTAAGAGTTACGTTACCACACTAAAAAGCCCAGACTTGAGCTTTCAGTTCCACTTGGTGAAAAAGAAATTAAAAACAAACAAACAAATAGTTAAAAAATAGAGGGGGGATAACTAAAAAACACATTTCATTTTCTTTTTTTATTATTATTTTCTCCTCTTATAGCCATCCTGAGATGTACCACTGTGATCCTTGTTGAATAGGCTTTTCCAGGGAAAGCATGGGGAAGCTATTGCTGGCGTATCTTACCTGTCAAGGTGGTAATCCCATGATGTATAGAGCACACTTTTTGTCATTTGATAAATATATCCCAAATTTAGAAGTAGCTATAACTGCATCCTAATTGAATATTTTGGGGGTATTCAATTAGTATTCGCGGCTGCGATTTTGCGGTACTGGGACCCGTGCAGCCTTGCGTAATCACAGCCACAAATTCTAATTGAATATGCCCCTTTATGTTTTAGAGAGACATATGAAAGACATTTGGGTGGTAATGACTTCAACAAATTCATCATAGTCTCTTGAGATAAGTTTACAAAATGATCTTATAGACAAAATAATATATACACAAATATATTTCTTCAAAAAGTTGGCAACATGTTTATTGGCACTAGAGTTTGTACATTTTTCATTTAATATTGCTTATAAAATTCGAATGTAAGAATTCTCACCTTCGATTAAGTTGCTCCATTTGTTGGATAGAGTTTGATCTCTGTAGAATCTGTGAAGCTGGAGGACCTGTAGGACGTTGCCATGTTGTTGTACGATTTACATGATCAACATAAAATATCCTTCCATGACTGTCAATTCGTGCCTCCCAGTCTGTAAATAAAAAATAAATAAAGTGAACAGATTTGATACCTCTAAGTGAAATCTTTGAATTTTTGGGGGGTTCTTTAGCATGCAGCCTTAGAAATAATGCTAAAAAGTGCAAAATCCATATTTTGGGGAGAGATTGGTTAACACAACAGAATTCTAGATATTAAAGTTATTTTAACATATGTGTATATTTGTTTGTGAATAAACTGACTATATTATAATGTTCCCACCCTGTTGAGGTTAAACAAGTATCACAATGCCCAGTTTCAGAAATCCCTAAATCTATCACTATACAATATTAAACTCTGAAGCTGAACCTAGGTCTATTATAAAGACATAATCTGTAAATAATAAAATGCAAATCTGTGGCTGTATGCAATACAATGTTTACTGTCCAAAGCTTGAGTTCAGCACATTTTCTAAACTTGTTCACTGGAATGTCAAATCTACAAATCAAATAAAAGCTTTGCTTACTTTGTTTCTAACCCAGTGTACAAAAACAAACTGCGACTGGTGCAAATTGATTCAATAATTTAGTTAGTAGTGCTTTCTAGTGTATAAATGAGGAGGTAGGTACAACTAGGATATCAGTCCAGCGCTACACTTACATCAGTCCATTGTTCAAAGTAAGTATTGGCTTTGATTCTTTGGATTTTTATTTGGAGCTTGTTTTTGCTGATTGATAATAACTAACACTTTGTAACAGGAAAAAAAAAATCAGAGGTCCAATGTGTTTGTGGCACATGTTACTTTTGTCTCTTTGCTCATTCTCAACAGGTAGGGGTGGGTCAGGAAGACCATGGCTTTTCCCAAAATCAGAGCCATGAAAATATATTATAACCAGCTATTTCTAAACTGTATTCTGCCATAAATAGTTAATTACACCAAAAATATTGACTTTTAACAGCAATCCCTCATATACCAGTTATTAAAATGTAATGTTTTTTTATAGTTCAAATGCTAGAAAAGCAACATTGTGAAAAACTGAATAATTAGTATTTTGAATGAAGTAATGTCTCACTAGGTGGCAAAGCTTCATCTATTCTCTGGTATCTGCTGACATCTTGTCGGACTGAAGGGAGTGACCGTAATGGTTGATGGCCATTTGCTTGAGAACCTACGAGCAATACAGACACATTGAAAAGGCTTTCCAGTGTGAGGTTGAAAAAGTAAAGTCTCTTTTCAAGTTAATCTTTCCTGCAAAACCTGTACTTCATCAACGAAAATTGCTTATAAATAAAGCTAATTATAACTACTCTAAAGGTTATTTTACTTTTTTATATAAGAATAGCTCCTTCTAATTATCATGTATTATGTCTAATTTTCTACTGATTGGATATATAATTCAGAAGGCAACACTGCATGGACATGGGTGTTTTGAATTAGTAGTATGTAACATTAGATTTTCTTCACAAGGTTAGCAGTCTATGGCCTGAGCTTGCTCAGTTCATCATTAACTGGAGTGCCACGGACTGCTCAAGCAGCAAAGACTCAACTAAAGACATAATCACAGAAATATATTAAAACTCACGTGAAAAGTTTGTAGACAAATATATACATGCCATATAAATTACTTTATTGAATCACAAGTTATAAGTCAACTGTTTGTGGTGTCTTATAGAATAATTAGAACTGTTTACTTGCTGTGGTGCCCTCGCTTTGCAAGGTGGTCTGTATTATGTCTCTGGATGTTGCCTGGGCTCCACCAGTCTCCTCTTCCTGAGTTTGTTGTCTACTGCCTGAGGTTGCTTGCATGTTCCTTCTCTGCCAAATTTCCTCTGTCCCTTCTCCTTCACATAACATTTCTGTTCCAACTTGGTCTCCATCTTTATTCCTGTTGATATTTACAGTCGGAAGGGAACAAGGATTGCATAGAGAAGCTTGCACCTCTGAACCACTGGTACTCCCAGGTTTGAATAAACTTGCCCCACATGCCTCATCATTTGACAAAAATATGGGGCTTTCTGAACTTTCTAAAGATGAAGAATATGTAGTGTGTGTAAAATCCCCAGAAGTAACATTAAAATTGAAAATGATGGCATCCCCATCTTTATTTGTCCTTCCTTCAGCGACACTGCTAGCTTCGCACAAAGTCTGTGTACATGTAGAGCTGCATGCACCCATTTCAGAATCTACCTGAGAAGGTGTACTTGTCATATATTCATTTATATTTGTTTCTATGTTACTTTTGCTCTGCTCAAGTAGCTCAGCAATTACGGGTGAGGATTCCTGTTCCCCCTCACAAACACATAGTTCAGTTTCTACCTCCTCATTAACACTTTTACTTTCTAAAGTGTTTTCATCCACCTCTCCGACTGCTCCGAAAGGTGAGAGATCTGTAATAAAAATCTCAGTATTACCTCCCGCGATACCAGATGTTTGTGTTTCAGAATTGCTATCTTGCACTTGATTTGACACTATATTAAAGTAACTGTCTTTTTTTCTGTTAGTACCACAACTTAATACAAGTCCACCTTCCTCCACTAACGGTGAATGACACAACACATCCTGCCGAAACTCATGATCTTCTTCGTCTGAATCAATGTGAAGCATTGCATTGAGTCTAGTGTCAGTGGGGAAACTGCTCCTTAGCTTTGGTGATGCTCCAAATGTATGATCACTGGGAGCAGAGGCAGCACCACTGATTTTGGCATTGTTGCTTTGTTCAAGTGCATCAAGGTAGTCATTAAGGGAGTCTTGGCGATTACGGATAGGCGATGTCCTTGAAACAGTGCTAGCTACCTCTTCAAAGTCTGTCTCAGTAGTTATGCCAGATCTTACCCCATCTAGCAAAGTCTCTGCATGGAATGGGCCATTGGAAAATGTAGAAGGAGTGTCATGGCCAGCAGGACTATCTTCATCATCAGAAGGAGTACCAAGATCTCCGTTTATATTGTTTGCTGCAAGTAGTGTGCCAACTGCCTCTGGAGAAGCATCTGTGCATATTGATCAAAAACAAATATATAAAATAAGGTTATTTAATTATATATGATCATACTTTTTTTTTAATCTAAAGGTTGGCTACATGTGCTTTAAAAGAAAATACAACAGAAGTCAGTAATGTGCTATTCACAATAGAGTGAAGCTGTCTTTTAGATGAGACAAATCTGTAATATTATCCAAACAGAACTAGTTGGATAATTAATAATGCAAGCTAATATGCTAGTAGTTGCTATTATGATCTTAAACAGCGTTTCTAAATATTACTTACCTAAATATTTTGGGGGAACTTTTTTTTTAAACTAATCTAAAAACAATATCAAAATCAATATATCTTTATTAAGTATATTAATATTTTACAGAAAGTCCCAAAAAACAACAGAGAAAAAAAATAAATTAAATTATTGATGCTATTTGGTGAAAATGTCATACATGCAGACATGATCATGAAGTGTCTCCTACAGTCACCGGGCCTCATTTGCGTGCCTATTTATTATTAAGCAGCAATAGGACTAGTTTTCTATTGCTACTTATTGAGAGATAGAAAAAGTCCTATCGCTGCAATTTATTATTACTCAGCTGCCCCAGCCATACTGGCCGGCAGTGATAAGACATAGGGAGAAGTCCTATGTCGTGAAGACATCTGTTTTCGCAGGAGTTGGGGATTTTCTCCAATTAATAAGTAGAGTTAGGAGCAAATCCAAATGCAATTTTTTGTTTTGCTTTTGTTTGCAGTGACTATACTACTTGCTTTTGCTTAGTAGCGCACAAAACTACAGGACAACTTTATTTTTACACTGCGATTTAGAATTGACACCCACTCCCAACTCTAAATCCTTTCACACATTTTAAATCTCCCACCCCCCAATATGCACCATGGTTTTGCCATAATTGTAGTTTCATGCTGGATGTACTTCTAACTGTACAGAAGCAATGATCAACAGTCATAATTTAGTTAGGAGAGAAATGCAAGAGAGCAATTTAATATATTTCAGGCATTTGGCTTCAAATGAGAGAAACTGTCCTATCTGGAAAACCCTAATTCCCAAGCATTCTGGAAAATCGATCTCATACCTGTATTACCTTTACATTGCTTTCCCCATTTTAATCTCCAGGCAGTCTTAGCCAATACAATTCAACTGTTATTAATAGTTTGCCTAGGTAGGAAAGCATTTTATATTTCTTTCGGTTTTCCACTAAACCATTGTTCTTTGCATCAAAGAACTGGTAAAAGCCATAACTGCAACAGCACATGATATGGTATTGCGTAGATATTGAGATTATAATGATAATAAAATAATGATATTAAGTAGTTAGCTTTATTCTAAATCGAATTTCCACACCAGAACCTCATATAAATAAATAAAGCCAATATGGTGAACATGTTCTGTGAGTAAATCCTTTATTTTATCATACTTTCTCACTCTCCCAGAATGTCTGGGAGACTCCTGAGTTTTGTGGAGTACTCCTGGACAAGCATGTACTCTCCCAGGTCTCAGAAGGGGTAGGGCTTAATGAAGCACTGTCTGAGGCGATGCTATGGTGATATGATGGTGTAATCCACAACTTGCTTGCTGACATTCCCTGCAGGATGTCTTGGAGGGGAGGCAGCAAAAGTTGTCAAGTATGAAGTAAACTAAAAACCACAATACATTCTTAAACCATACATTTTGCATAATAAGGAAATACACACACATTTCAGTAAATAAAACATTTTTTTTTTTTTCAATAATAGTCCCAACTTTAGCCTTTGCAGAGTGATATGATTCTCTAAAACACCACTTCAATGCATTTCCAAGGCAAGTAGCCTGCTTCAGCAGGGATCTTCTTTTTACACAACATTTATGGTCTTAGAATATAATGCACTGTTTGTGGTTGTTAATTCACTAGAAAAACCTTGGTCAAGATGTGGTTTAGGCGAGTGCAAACCACACCCCACAGTTTCATTTACACTGTTTTTGCAGTACATACCATACTTTTTTGCTATATATTTTTGAGAACTTACATAAAATGGATGATTGAAACAAATGACAATTTCAGACTGAATTTTGAAAAAGTCTATATTTATCACCTGAGTAAGGGGAGTATGAAACATTATTATTTCCATATTTTGCATAAATTGCTCTGTGCATGTCGAAAAAACTTGTTGTACATTCAACAAGAGATATATCTTCAGATCCGCTGTGAATGCCCGATTTACGTGCGTTTTTAAAAAACACAATTTACATATGTATTGCTTTCCTTAATGGATTTATATATCTAAGGCATTATTGGAGTACACATTAATTAAATGCTATGAAAGCACCTATGTTGAATGAGTTTGTGACACAACGTTTTTTCATTGTTATATTTAATTTAACATTACACACTGTGGTGAAACGAAGTATTAATTCACCTCAACCAGTCTGCACCTCGTTTCATCCAAACTGTGAACTATAAAAACATATACTTTTTCTAGCCCTCTGGTTCCCCATATTTCCCAGTCATATTTATACTTGTATATATTCTATTTTGTACGTAGTTAAAATGTCTGCCAGCATGGTTTTCTTATCTTGCAAACTAGTCCATTATCTCAGCCTAGGCAAAAGGATTATTGTCCACTCCTCCTGTATGAATGTACATCACACCAGGGGGTCTCTTATCTTTGCTATGCTGCGTGTTTGTGTGTGCTAGCATAGGGAAAAGGTCCATAGACAGATCTAGATGTTTAATTGCAGAGAACTGCATTGTGTATTTACATGTAATGTGTCTGGATTGTGATCTCACTTGTTTAAACAACTTCTGCTGTATAGCCACAGAACAATACCTGTCCCTAATAAATTCAAGAGTGGATCATCTGCTATCTGTATGTTAACCTGTGAAAAGAACCAATCAGGCAGGTCCTTAAACTCCTAAGGAGGCAATTATTTTAATTAAAAACCAGCTCCAGCGGAGATTTGGAGACACATATAGCTTTGTCACTTTCTAGGCTCATCGGGGATACGGGAATCTGCGGGGCGGCCTCTTACCCAGTTTGAATCTTTATGTACCACCCCACTATATCCTAGACATAGCTTATCGCTCATTTACAGGATCCTCATTGAACATGCCTTTAGTAAACAACCCACCTTAATCAGGGCCATCTTAACAACATTATGGGCCCCCGGGCAAAGCAGTGCACCGGGGCCCCTATATCTATCTATATATATATATATATATATATATATATATATATATATATATATATATATATATATATATATATAGATGTATAGAGATACAGATATAGATATAGATGTATAGAGATACAGATATAGATATATAGAGATAGAGATAGATATATGTACTTGCTCAGTGACCCTTGAAGGTTTTTTTTGCAGGTTTTTTTCTTGCAGGATTTTTTATTCTAATTAAGAGCCCTGCCTATGGGGCCCCCTTGCCAGTGGGGCCCCCGCCCATCATGCCCAATGGAAAAGATGGCCCTGACCTTCATGCGAGACTGGGAGAGGGTATTGAACTGCTCAATAACCGACCAAGATTGGAATGACATCTTTTTACGTACTCAGTCTAGCTCGGTCAGTATACGGGTAATTGAGACACAGTACAAGGTGATGACTAGGTGGTATCGTTCCCCTTAGCCTGTTGGGTAAGATGGTTCCCGGGGTGTCAAACATGTGCTGGCGATGTTTGTTGGCGCCGGGTACTCCATTACATATATGGTGGAAGTGCACAGCACTTAGAACTTTTTGGGATGCAGTCCTTCTAGTTGCTAAAGAAATAGTTGGGGCCGAGCTACCCAATTTCCCCAAATACTGGCTATTAAACGACAATAAAATGACCATCTTCCAATATAAAAAATCAACAATTAAAAATCTCAGCAACGGCCGTGATTCCGGTTCATTGGAGATCCCCGAATATCCCTACCATTAAAGAGTGGTTTGCACGATTAGAATTCTATAGGATAATAGACAATATACTTAATTCATCAATGGATAAACATAGGGAATATTACTATATATGGTTTGAATGGCTTGAATTCAAGGATTCACCATTATACTCTCAGTGGAATAAGTGAACCCTTCTAACCCCACCTGCCCTCAGCTTTGCCTTTCCTCCCCACCCTCTACCCATCTTTACCTTTCCCCCATCCCTACATGTCTTACTACTGAATACTAAATAGTATTTTATATGCCGGACTATTGTCCCCACCTTTTCTTTTTGTTACTCTGTAATACCTTCAATTTATTGCTCAATGCAAGACAGGGATGTTTGTAAAAGCTGTTTAAATTTTCAATAAAAAAAGAGCTTTAAAAAAAAACAAAAAAACAGCAAATTGGCATTCACTACCCAATGATAGCTTAAGTCAGGCTGGCGTTGAGATATAGATCTCTGCCCCTGACAGGAAATTGACAATTGGCCCCTGGAGTACTGCCTTTGCTCTGAGCTACCTCTCCAGGTCTTGGGGAACTGTGTGTCTGCCAAAAGTGGAGTGACAGTGATTCAGGGCCACTACATTTGCTGGTAGCCTTAAAGGAGCGAGGGGGAGAAGATTGAATGGATAGACAGCAGTCCCTGAGAGTGACTAGGATACTGGTATGATATTTTCATTATACCCTGTATGTTGTCTGTGCCAGACTGTAGTGTTTCAAGTAATTATTTAAAAATGTTTATTGCTGTTTGGTGCTACCATTTTGTTAAATAAACTTATTTATTTTATTTTGGATATTTGCCTGGATGATTTTGAACCTTGGGTAGGTACTGGGTAGGCCAGCTGTGTAGCGCAGAAGGTTATGTTAAACTCGGGATCCTGACACACACCATATCGACTTTCTGTATCTATTTGAGGTTCTTGTGCGCTGGATCCACTGCATATTATGTTTCTATGTGGAGTTATATCAGGAGTCCTTATTTCTGATACCGACAGGTAAGAACATTCTCATCTCTGTATTAATAATAATTGCCATTAATAACTTCTAAGTGATATTTTAAATAGTGGTTATGTACAAACATGTTTTCGTGAATGACACAAATGAAAACAGTTACTAACTAAAAATAGATTACTTAGGGGTGTACATATATGTACTCAGTATATACATAGATAAAAGAAGCAGGAAAAAAAAAGTATTTACAGGTATATGTTGATACGGATGCATTTCAAGACGTGTCTATCTCAAAAACAGAAGCATCTGCATCAGGCTTAACAAGTGTATACACTTGTGCCATACAATAATACATATGGCATAGAGAAAGCATATAGATGTGACTAATAGTGTCAATAGGGAAATAAATTGCATTAACCTATTTGTACACAATATAATACAATGAAGTGCCATATACACAAGAGAAGATATTATCTTAACAGTGCAATTAATAGATGAGAAAAATGCATGTTCCATATAAAATGTAATTAAATACAAACACAAATATATATGAAATTAAATACAAACATCTGTAGTTTTCACCTTTAAAATTCAAATGAGAATATTCTTTCTTGTACAAATGGAAATGACAATTAACTAATGCAAATAGATCTCAATGGCTTCATATAATATAGCCACCCTGCTAAATAATTAAGTGCTGTAAGGGTCAATACGCAATTCGCCAAACAGAAGCAGCTAGAAAGTGCTGCCAAAAGTTATTGTCTCCATTGTGCATCGTTGCACCAGCCTTTCAACGTCCGCAAGAGACACGTCTCAAAAAGAGACGTATCTGCTGATGTGTTCATTTACAATTGTGTTGCAATTACGTAAGCATGCCCTTATGTACTTGACCTACATTTGTTATCTCCTGCCTGTCTCCGTTTGGCCTCTCCACGCGTAAGGAGGTGCAAGACAATGATACACAAAAGTCTACATTTGGACTTATGTGTACATATCTTTAGTGCATATCATGTGCAGTACAGAAAAACTTATCTTATGGAAAAAAAAGGCATACGTCCAACTCCAATGAGCTCAAATATGTGAATAGTGTGTTAGCAAAGTAAAATTTTCTTACCATCATGAATTGATGATGTTATTTCAACTTTAAACTGTAAATATCCACTGACATGATCGGTCGGGAGTCTTCTACCCAGGTTATAGCTCAGAATCTGGTCACTGAAAGGAGGCTGAACGTTAGCATTCAATGCATAATTTTAGACGTCAAGTATGCTATTTAAAGAAAAGTGATATGAGATCCTACATTTTGTTGTTACCACTAACAAATAAATTAGACTACAGAAAGTTGTCCCTACTGGCTGGATTCAGTGTACTGTTTAAAAAAGAGATTTTGGATCTATTTATGTCAGGAATTCAGTGACATCAAGTTCTCAAATTTGTTCATTACGTGTTTAGTTTATCGTTATTAAATGCTTATACCAGTTTATTATTAGTGTAAAAAAAATTGGACTGAAAAGCATTCCAAATTGATATTCTCTCTCTCCATTTTTAGTAACTACCCACATAAAATCACTTTGCACCTATTCCTGCTGTCACTTCAGGACCACCCCTTTCATTCACTACAACATTTTATTTTTATCCTAAAATACTGACACACCTCAATTATGCCTTAAATTAATCATGAAAGTGAGGAGACATTGGTATTGATTTACTTCGTATGTTACCATCGTACATTTTAGATGTGTTTTGGAAAGTGCAAAATACATGCCATCAGTGGTGGTCCAAGACAGCATAGGGCCCCAGTATAGAAAGCAAAAATGTGCCTCAAACTATTTAATCCCCAACAAATACTTTAGTTCAATGTAGTACCACAATTTGCCTATACCTGCAGTGTCTACTGAACAATGATTATACACAGTTAAGCCCTTTTCACTTTCTGGGAAAAACATACAAATGTGCACCCCTACCAAAAAGTGGTGATTAAATTAAAGGAAGCTTAATTAGCCCGCGGGCTTGGAGATGCGCGCACGGCTGCCCTGTATTGCCGGGGCGCAAGCGTAGGCATTTCGGCGTCCGGTCATTGCCCTGGCAATGGTCAGGTCGAATCCAGGCAGGCCGCGGCTCCTAACAGTACCCCCCCTTGAGAAGGGGGTTATGGAACCCAAACACCCTGCTTTATCAGGAAATTGTTTGAAAAATTCCCTAATGAGCTTGCGGGCATGTAAACGTCTTCACAGAACCCACGATCGTTCCTCCAGGCCAATATCTTTCCACTGAACCAAGAAATGGATTTTCCCCTGGACCTTTTTGGAGTCCAGAGTTCTTTCCACCACAAATTCCTGAGGATCCTCCAAGATGACAGGTTGAGTTTTCTGTAGGTACCGGAGCCTAGATTTACACACACAGGAATAGCAGGCTTCAGGAGAGAACAATGGAAAGTGTTTGGAATCCTAAGTGAACGAGGAAGCCTTAGCCTGAAGACAACAGGATTGACCTGTTTGACAATGGGAAATAGACCAATAAATCTAGGACCGAGTTTTCTACAGGGCTGTTTGAGCTTAATATTGCGAGTGGAGTGCCAGACCTTTTGACCCACCTTAAACGAACAATTTTTTCGATAACGGTCTGCAAATTTTTTAGACTGGAAGGAGGCCCGAAGTAACGCAGCGTTAACTTTCTTCCAAAAAGTCTTGAGATGTGAGGCCTTGGACCGCATCTCTGGGAGGCCAGAATGGTTGAGAAAGGAGAGGGAATTAGATCTTGGATGAAAACCAAAATTGCAGAAAAATGGAGAGGTTTGAGTGGAGAAATGACACGAGCTATTATATGCGAACTCAGCCCACGGGAGCAAAGATGACCATGAAATTCAGTGGTATAAAAACTTACAAATTGTTTCAAAGATTGGTTAACTCTTTCAGTCTGTCCATTAGACTGAGGATGATAGGCTGAAGAGAGACTGATGTTAATCCCAAGGAGGCTACAGAAGGACTTCCAGAACTGGGCAACAAATTGGGAGCCACAGTCAGAAACAATATTGCTAGGTAGGCCATGAGTATGAAAAACATGCTGTACGAATAGCACAGCCAGACTGAGTACTGGGGAACTTGGTCAGTGGAACAAAATGGGGCATATTACTACAACGGTCCACTATTACCCAAATGGTGTTGTTTCCTGAAGAATAAAGAATATGGCATATCTACAATAAAATCCATTGACAGATGTGTCCAGGGTTTCGTAGGAGTAGACAAGGGCATAAGTGACCCTGCAGGAGAGGTTCTGGAAGTTTTATTTTTTGCGTAATCTTCACAGGTCAGGACAAAACTATTGACATCCGAGGACAAGGAAGGCCACCATACTGAGCGAGCAAGGATTTCAAGGGTTTTGGAGACACCCGGATGCCCAGCCAATTTGTTCTCATGGGCCTCAGAGAGGACAGCTCTTCGTAGATGCACTGGAACAAATAGGCGTCCTGCAGGTGTTTCAAGAGGGGCTAACTTCTGGAATTGATGCACGGTGTTACCTAAGTCTTGGGTCAAACCAGCATGAATAATGGAAGATGGAGAAATGGGCTGCGGTTCTCCAGCAGGTAGTTGATGAGGAATATAGCTCCTGGGCAAAGCATCCGCCTTGGTATTTTAGAACCTGGTCTGTAGGTTAGGAGAAAGTTAAAACGAGTAAAAAATAATAAAGATAAAGATAACAGATTCCCTATAGCGCTACAAACACCATGTCAATCCAAATTTTTCTTCTTATTGAATCTCAAAACAAAAAAAGAGAAAAAAAGATCATAGCATAATGCTGTATAATAGACAATCTTTATAGCAGAATGAGATGTGACATCCACCAAAGGAATATAGCAAGGTGTTCCTGGATAGAACCTTCACCAATCTGATGTATATTCAAAGTCAGTGTCAGACAAATGAAGAATAACAGCACTTCACCCAGTGTAATGGAGGTTCCTTCTTATAATGGTGACAACGCCCCCTAAGGGATTCTACTCACAAACTGCTCTCTTTAACAGTTGCCCATCACGATATACTTGGTTTTTCCAGCCACAGCCAAGGCAGTGTAATGAAAGTAAAAATAGAAATCTCTCTAAGGTAGCATGTAAAAAACTTTTAATAAACAAAGCGCTTAACAAAAGGTACTCCTACCAGATAGGAAAAGACAATCAGCATAATATCAATGTCAGCGGACGATTGATGAAAGTCCTCGTAGATGGAAAATATGGCTGGTAAGAAGTCCTTTCAGTAAGATGACACAAACACACTAACGCGTTTCTATCCTAAATGATTGGATCTTTTTTAAGGTGACGTGTCAAATAATCATATCCAATCACATGATCGGATCCAAAAACAAATAAAAACATCATAAAACAACGCTACAAAGCATACACAATGATGATCCGATAAGTAAAAAGTATCAATGTGGAGATCCTAAATCTATACAAAGTTTAAAAATAAAAACCTCAAGTCTATTTGGATAACTTCAATGCGTGTATCGGACACTTCCCACAAGGGGCGGTCCTTTGAAACATAATGATGTGTAACCGTAAAAGATCAAATGGAACCAGCAATGCATCTTTGGAAGAAATTAACTGCAGACCTAGATGAACCTCTTCCACATTTTCTAGGCCTATTTTCACAACTTGTTGGGACAGGAACGAAGAAGGTGACCTTTGGTTTGACAATACAAACAAAGACCATGTCTCTTAGTTCTTTCCTCCTGGGAGAGGCGGTAGGCCCCTAGCTGCATAGGTTCCCCAGTTTCCATAGTAGGAGGAGAGACATAAAGAAATGCACTGGAAGTAGGTGCTTCCTTCTCAGCTCTTCTATCCTTGAAGCATCTATCAATCTTAATAGCCAACTGCATAAGCCTCTCCAGGGAGGTTGGTGAAGGATATTGTACCAGGGAATCCTTAATTTGTTCCGACAACCCTAAACAGAACTGGCTGCGCAATGCTGGGTCATTCCAATCGCTGTCAGTGGACCACCGCCGAAATTCGGCAGAGTACTCTTCAGCAGAGCGCCGGCCTTGCTTTAATGATCGGAGGTGAAGCCACCCGATCCAAGTCGTCATACAGGAGTCCTAAGGCAGTAAATAATGAATCCACTGATCTTAATGAAGGACTGTCAGTAGGCAAGCTGAAGGCCCAGGACTGAGGGTCACCCTGAAGGAGCAATATTACTATACCTACTCTCTGCTGCTCAGAGCCGGAGAAGCGGGGCCGTAGCCGAAAATAAAGTTTACGGCACTCTTTAAAATTACGGAACAAGCTTCTGTCCCCAGAGAAACGGTCCAGTAAATTCAACTTGGGCTCCACGGTAGCTGCCGGAGGGATCTTCGGGTTTCTGGCGGCTTCCTTTTGTGCAGATAAGTGGTGAGAAAGACTTTGGACCATTTGGGGTAAGGTTTGGATTTGGCCAGCCAGCACCTAAGCTGGAGATGGGTTCGTCACGGATTCATCCATGGAATTAAATTCTTCCAGAGTTTTCACTGGCCGGTTATAATGTTATGGCCTACGACCACCTAGATGAGCTTTTAGAACAGATAGGATAGAGATCTTCACCTATAGCAGCCGCCTTTCCCGTAGAGCTTAATATGCTCACAGGTACTCAGATGCCCCCAGGTCTTAGGCTCAGAATAGTAAAAGTTTATCAAAGATGGCCTCAGCGCAGGTGGAATTGGGGGCGCTGGCCCAGGCTGGGGCGGATGGTCAGAAACAGGCCAAAGTCAGGGCACAGGCAAATAGCAGAGTCCAGTATACAAGCCAAACGGTCAGGGCAACTAGCTATGGTTCAGAGTCCAGGTAACATGCAGAGGGTCATACACAGAAAAGCAATCAAAAGGTATACACCAACACAGCACAGGAGCAGGTAATCAAACTGAGTATCAGAACTCGATAAACGGCAGGGAGGCTAAGCCCTCCCTGCCTTAAATACTGATACTGGCCAATCAGGGCTTTGCCCTGTAAACACCCCCAGGCAGTGGTGATTAAATTAAAGGAAGCTTAATTAGCCCGCAGGCTTGGAGATGCGCGCCTGGCTGCCCTGTATTGCCGGGGTGCAAGCTCAGTCATTTCGGTGTCCGGCCGTTGCCATGGCAATGGTTGGGCCGAAGTTAGGAAGTGGCTCCATGATGACCGGGACGCCAGGAGGAGGCAGAAGAGAGCCGCGGCGGTGGCCGTGGCCCCTGCGGCTCCTAACAGCTTTACCCTTATTTCTAAAAACTATTTCACAAATATCGATTTTATATAGTGTAGATCAGGCCTGGGCAAAAAATGTCTCTCCAGGTGTTGTGAAACTGCGAGCCCCAGCATGCTCTGTCGATAGATAGCTGGGAAGGTATAATGTGACACATAGTTTCAGGACAACTAGAGAGCCACAAGTTGGCCAGATATAATGTAGATGCAACATTAAAATATAGGTATGTCTTATCCTTCATATAAGCTGGATAATGCACTTTTAAATGTAAAATAATGCAGACAGGGCAGACGACTGTTTTTAAAAGGCCCCTTTGTTATGTCAGACCTTCATGAAAAATGTATAGTTGAGCAATATATAATTTTACCCATCTCAAACATCATTTACATAATATTAAATGTGATACAACTGTCCCGGTTTAGACAGGACAGTCCCCATATATTCTATGACTGTTAAGAGATATGTCCCACTGAGGAATCAGAGTACCAGCAGTCGGTGTGCGCAGTATTGAAGGGGTGTTTTTAGGGAAGGGGGTTGGAGGTGGCCTACTGCCTTCGAAAAACATCGCACATCCCAGGGTGGGGGGAGCGGCATGCCCCAAATGGGACATGGACATTGCCCTTCTAGTATGACAATGCCCCCTTCTTGTGCACTCTATCCCAAATTGTCTATCAAATATTGGTAGGTTACTACATGTCAAAACATAATTTCTCTAGTCCAGCAATCTAAAATTTAAAATGGATTTTCTGTATTCTGATATAATATATTTACAGTACTGTGAAATATGACTGCACTATATAAATTATGGCTAATAATCATAATAATAATAAACAATAAAAGTAGTAAATTCCCCGCGATGAACATCACAGATTTTCCTGTGTACCTCTAAGGGGTGTAAGAAAAAAATCTGTGATGTTACATTGCCGCAGAGTGCGTTCCAAAAGCACTCCATGGCACAATGCAGGGAACTGTATTTTCCCCTTACATGTCTTTACCCGGGGCTAAATAGCTGGACCCCTGGATTACAGAGGTTCGATCTGTATAAAATGACAATATCTTCAAATTGTGGTTAAAAAGGAAGCACCAGAAAATATCATGAAAATATATATTTTTTTATGAAAATCACCGGCCAACATAAGAATATTGTGCACTAGTAATTCCTAATAAATATTATTTCACTATCACTTTGTAGATGTCCAATCGCTTCCTGTGTGCTTGCAGATATACCTCCCAACTGTTATGATTTACACAGGACAGTCCTGGTTTGAGGGGATAGTTCTGCAATACAGCACATCAGTACTTTTGCTCTTTTTCTACGACAGTTAGGTTATGCCGCACATATCAGCGGCAGGTACCCATGGCACTGAAGACTTGCTTTTATGGGAGGGGCAGGACGTTCATGGATTATTGCTATGCCCCCCATGTAATGTAACCACACCCCGTCTCATGCGCACGTACTGCACTATCCCAATTAAGGCCATTTATGGCTTTAGATTTTTAACCATAGACACAGTTGTCTACGCTTAAAAAACAGGTAACATGAATATAAGTGGTACCAGTTTAGAACTCTCAGTCTCACACAGCACAAAGTGAAGAGATTGTCACTAACTAAATTCATGCTGTTTGGGTGACGGAAGACAGTAAGCAGAGAGGGGGCACTGAATATGTCCAGGCCCGGCGCTCCCATTAGGCAACCTTAGGCAGTTGCCTAGGGCGCCTGGACCTGCAGGGCGCTGCTCCCGCTGACTAGATTTGAAAATCTAGTCAGTGGAGAAAAGTGTGAGAGAGGTGCTGTTTCTTCAATGTCCGCCCGCCCGGGCTGCTCAGCGCATCGTACAGCTGATCACCTGATCACTCACGTCAGTGATCAGGTGTCAAATATTCCCAGCGGCCGCGGCGCCTGTGCTGCAATATATCACACTGTCTTCCACTGGCAGACAGTGTAAATAAAGTTTTGTAATACCCAACACCCCCCTCCCTTCCCAGCATGCATCGGCTGCTCCACCCCTCTCCTTTGTGGTAAAGAAGCCGAGGAGCGGTGGGCAGCCATTAAAGAAGAGCCTCCCAGCCTTCAGGATCCAAAACAGTAAGTATTTATCTTTTTTTGGGGGGTATTATTAAGTTAATTTAATTAATTAAAGTGTGTAGTAAAAAAAAATGTTGGGGGTGGGATTTTTTATTATATGTTCAATTTAAAAACTATGGTGGTTAAAATAATTATTTTATCCACCATAGTTTTTAAATCAAAGATAGAGCATGAAGTTGCAAATAATATACATTTTTCTCCCAAATAGCTTGAAAATTAAATATAGAGCATGAGGTGGAAAATAGTATTTTTTCAATGGTATAAAAATTACTATTTGCAACTCTATATTTGATTTGCAAAATATGCGGTGGAAAAATGACTAATTTTGCACTTCATGCTCTATCTTTGATTTAAACACTATGGTGGATAAAATAATTATTTTATTGGCACCTTATGCTCTATTATTGACTTTCTGCAAGTCAAATATAGAGCATGACGTGCCAATAAAATCATGGTGCAGCAGGGGGGGGACGGGGACAGAGGACATGGTGCTGCAGGGGGGGACAGAGGACATGGTGCTGCAGGGGGCGGGACAGAGGACATGGTGCTGCAGGGGGGGAGAGAGGACATGGTGCTGCAGGGGGGAGGGCAGAGGACATGGTGGTGCGGGGGGGGGGGCAGAGGACATGGTGCTGCAGGGGGGGGGGGGCAGAGGACATGGTCAAGCAGCAGGGGGCAGTATGCTGCAGGGTTGGACATGGTCAAGCAGTGGGGGGGGGGGCAGTGTGCTGCAGGGGGAGCAGTGTGATGGGTCATTCTCACAAGTTTTTGTTCCCATATCTGATACTTGGATACTTCCCCTCTAGAAATCATGTGATTGCCCCTGGATAGCAGTGGAGTCTGGACAACGTTCTCTATGAAACATCACGGCAGCCAGACCGCTGTAGGAGGTAAGGCTTATCTTTTTTTTTTTTTTTACCAAAAGTGAATTGTGTGAGGGTCTGGGAAGTGGGTATTTGGCTTGTCTTTGGGTGGCTGAGGGGGGGGCGTATTTTGACATTTTGCCTAGGGCACTGAGAACCCTAGCACCGGTCCTAAATATGTCCAAAATATTAAAGCAATTTTGCTTTCTCAATAACAAAAACTCAATACGTAACATGGAATTCTTAACATAAGTCTGAATTAAAGAGATATATTTACCCAATTGCATGTCTTTCCAACAGCCTCTGCACTGGAATAGTTAATTTTCCAAGAAATCTCTTGATGATAGGACGACTTTTGGCAAATTTATCTTTTATTTCAACTTCCAAAACATCAGTTAGTAGAGCAACAAAGGAATATTTCTGAATACAAAAAAAATAGTTAGGTTACATAGGGCTTTATGACACTGACATTTTTATTCCATTTGATGTAGTTGTTAATAGAAAATGTTTCCAGAGCAGTACTGAAAGAGGAACTTGTGCGTTGCATACCCAGAGGGTCAACATAGTGATATCTTAAAATTCAGATGTGAAAATGTAGGAGTTTAATTGTGCAGCCTGAAAAATATTTTTTTAATACATTATTATTTTTATTATAGTAGATTTGGAGGCACCATAGTGCTCCGCAGTACAGTAGGGAAAACAGGACATACATAAAAGTGGGACATACTGTATCGACAAAATAAATGCAGACAAAAAAAACAAAGGCTGGGGAGTTTCCTGCTCACAAGAGCTTATATTCTAATTGTAAGAGGACAAAGCTAAAACAAGAGGAGCGAGTGTGGTTCAGAGCGTAGATTGGTAGAGAAAAAAAGAATATATTGAGATTCACATGCACACTTTTGAAATGCAGCTATAGAGTACCTCCATAACAGAATCTTTTTGTGTAAATACATCTTGGATAAGGGTGAGTTTAAGAATAAGTTGAATAAGTGACCTCTGGTGAGACTATCTATAATAGCCGCATATGTCACTAGACAGTTGTCATACAATATTATTTTATTTTTACATGATATCATTATGACAATATTTTTATTAGAAAACCATAACTAGGAACTAGCAATCATCAATGTAAATATTAACAGAGGCGTAGTGTGGACAGGAGCCGAAGGCAGTCTGATGGTCCATCAAGGTCCTCAAACAAATAGATCCAGTCACCGATTGTGAGTTCAGCAATGCTGCTCAGCTTACTGAGCAGCAGAATCTTTCCATTCCAACCCATCCAATAGATGTAAAAAACTGGTTGTAACCTTCAGATGGGACTTTAAAGCAAATAAAAATCTTTGTAAATATGTATCTACAAATGCCGATAAATTACTTGTAAGGCAACCTATTCCTGAAATAATCGGTCTGCCTGGTGGTAATTTCAAATTTTTATGAATTTTGGGAATTGGTAATATGTGGGTATTACCGGATATTTAATGTATATAAAGTTGGAGATATCTCTAGTAATTACTCCATTCAAAAGTGCATCATCAAGAAGAATATTCAATTGCTCTTGGTATGTAGAGGTGGGATCTGTTTTCAATCTACTATAAAAATTAGAATTACTCAGTGACATAATGTTCAATATTTTGCAAAACCACACCACCCCCTTTGTCTGCTGGTTTTATAATGACAGTTTTGTCTGAAATTAGTTTATTTAAAGCTAGTCTCTCTTGTCTTGTCAAATTGTCTCAAAAGAGTTCTTTTTCTGCTCGAGCATAAAGCTATCTAAAATGTTCCATAGTTTTTTTGTAGAAACTTTCCACAAAGGGGCCCTTATATTGGAGAGGGTAGAAGTTAGATTTATTTTTCAGTAGCCTAACTGGGGCAAAGGATTAAACATTATAAACCTCCACAGTTGTTATAGATTGAGAAGTTGTAGATTCTGAGGCAAGGCTTTCAAGTTCTTGTAAAGCTATGCAGTCATCTCTATCTAATAATACTGCCATTATCTTATCCTTTGTATTTTTCAATATTTTGCTAGCAAAATATCTTTTACGACTCAGATTTCTAAAGCTGGGTACACACTACAGAAATTTCGACCAACTTTTTATGCCAAGCAATTTTACATGCAATCGATGGTCCGATCGCTCGGTCCATGGACTGCATACACACTAGCCTTGTTTAGGACGAGAAAGGGTTAGCGACTTTTTACAGCCATGTTGTCGTGAACAATGATTTACATTTCGTACACACTGCAGCGACATTTGCGGGAAATGTACGAGATACCAAAGACATTAGCATAAAGAGGCAGAGCTTTAGCTATAGTTCACTCCCTTAATTTCTATGAAATAGAAGTTTAGTAATATACATTAAATTTAGAAAAACATTTAACTGCTAAAGTGGAATGCAATGAATATTCCCTAATAATAAAACCCCTTCGTATGTAATGGAATGCTCCATTCTCGGCGTGCATCATCGCTGATTGGTCCACAGCAGAAACAAACGCCCATGTCTGTGTGTATAAAATGACAGAGGAACCTGTTTGGCACCGTGGAGCGTCAGATGATTGCGAGTGAGAAAGTGACAGTGGGGGTTGCGGGTGAGGAGAAGATGTCAGTGGGGGTTGCAGCTATGGAGACGGAGACGGAGATAGAGATCACAGTTAGAGAGAAAAGAAAGAATGATCAAGTGGGGCACTCAATTGAACTAAGTATTATGGTTATAATAGATATTTATAAATTCTGTTAAATACTTCTTTATTGTTATTAATTAAAACATTCTAATAGCAAAATATAAAACGTGAATAGTGGATGAAACTGATGGAATATATAAACTGATAAAAGGACAAAACTATTGCCCAACCGCGTTACTGCACCATGTCCACTTATCTTTATTATTGTCTTGAATATCAATTATAAGATTTGCTACAGTGGTTAATCAAATACCTGGTTATTGTATTGTATAACAGTGCTATGTATTTGGTCTCTTATGTTGGGAGTGTAGGCTAAGTATTGAACCTCCTAGGTTGTAAAATCACTACCTTGATGAAATCATAATGGCCCCGTTTTCAATGATATGTCTATCCACTTGGCAATTCAATCTAAGCCTTGATTGAATATATTTATTATCTACCCAACTGTTGGGGCACAGAATGTAGCTCCCAACATAATAACCCCAATCTGCACACAGGTGTGTTTATTACATAAAGTACACTGATTGTTTCATTGCCCAGGAGGCATAACATATGTGGCTAAATTGATCCGTTATAAGCTGTCCTTAATAAGGCTTATTCAGTGACTTTTGTCTCCTCTTATGTATAAGGGTTTAATCCCATTGGCATATCCCCTTTAAATCCTGTATCAAAACCACATTAAGCTATATCAACTAAGTGGGAAACATATAAATGATACCTAGGATATTTGTAGGAACACCACTTCTCCAACGAGGAGAAACCCTGTTCTAAAGCTGTCAGCTGTAACTATTATGACAGGGCTGCTGGTAAAAGAGTAGCCGTATGAGGCTGCAATTCTTACGGGATCAGTATAGTAATCCCCTAGCTATACCAGACCTAAAATATCAGCGTCTAAGTGCATTAGGGACTAGTTCATTTCTAAAGAAATTGGCACATATTTTAAACCTAACAGGATTCGATTGTGTGAACAGTGAACGCGGCGTCCGCCGACGCGCGTTTCGCTAAAAGCTTATTCTAGGCAAGCCGAGGATATGACTTGATTGGCTGTTTATAGTGAGAAGCCCTCCCCTTTGATGACGTGGTCGTTAGTAACGTTGGTGGCAACAGGATTGCTGCCACGCCTCCACCGGATATACGTCTCTGATTGACGGACAGGGGAATGTACAGTATAATACTATTGTTGAAAGGAAATAAAACATCAGAAAACCTATTCAATGGAAGATACTGTAAAACCGCTATGTTACAGATACATAGAAATTAAAAAGAATTACAGCATCAGTAACATTCCTCAGAAAAAGGATTTTCCAGGCTGTTGGAGTATTCATGATCTTATAAATTGGTAAGTATCTAGAGGATTATTCATATGATGTTAAGAGCATACTATTAACGGAATAAATGCATAATTATGGAAACAGGTTAACTTTGCATGTATATAAAGGTGCTTGCTAAATTATTTCTGTATGTAAAATCTTGTCAATTGAAAATATATTAATGCTTATTCGTATACGTGAGATCTTATATATTAAGAAAATATCAGATAATTGGTCATGTATGTAAGATCTTATATACTGAGAGAACAACATTATTATCGTCCCATATAGATACGTTCTATTGATACAGCCACTTTCTTCAAAATTAAAGATCCCAATTTGTTGAGATCAGGTTTGTACACTGAAATTAAAGTATATTATGGACCAAAGTTGTAATAAATTCATATTATATGACAGATCTATTCAGGGTTAGCATTCTATTACCTCTTATCCCATATCATTCCCTTGCTACTTGTACAAATATATACTTATAAACTAAAAAATATAGTATTGTTGGTTAATTAGGGTCAGGAAAAATGGTTTGTGATGATTAGATTTCTAAAGGTGTAAAGTGATGAAAAAAATTGTTGGGTTGCGGAAATTTGGACCAAGATCTATAGCTTGGATTATACGTGAGAAATGGCATGAGTGAAAAAACCAAATAAATATTGTGATTAAATTACAATAAGATAGTAATACTGGGGTGTATTGACCTATATTGTGCTACACAATTCAAAAATGACTGAATTAGGAAAGACGGTCCTTAGGGGACCGAGATTAAAATAAATTCTTAAACCACCAACTGAAAACAATGACCTACAGTGAACTAAAGTGTATGCTGCCTTTTAAATTAGTATAGTTATGATTGTATTGGATTATAGTATCTATATTGTCTTATAATAGTCATTATAGACGGAGATAGAGTCAGAGATGGTGCTGGAAGGGCCAAAAAATGTTGGAAAAGCTAAGGTGGGAAATGGAGATACTCGAGAAGAGGAAAGAGCAAATCCAATGAGCCCAAGAGAGGTGGAGATGATGGTCAAAGTACTGGACCAGGACGACAACGACATTAAAAAAGGTCAGTAGCAGATGTAGTGTAGATGTAGTGTCACATAAAGCAATGTAAAATGCTAATTTATAACTATATATAATTTTTTATGTCAGAACGAAGATTTAATGGTGAGAAGGCCTGTTTAGATACCACTGATACCACTAATGTTAGCAAACAAGGAAAAATTGAACAAGAAAAATATACTAAAGAAGTTCTACACGAAGGTATTTCAGTGAACATGTGTAGACATGTAAATGCTTTGGGCACATACCTGTACCGTTATAATAACCAAATTGGCGCCCGTTTTCCAGAATGTATGGAGGTTAAGCCCGCTATTATTGCGATTTCGCCACAGGGACCAAAATATAAATATAAACTGATCTCGAGCAGTGTGAAAGGTGAGAAAATTAGAATATTTATGTCGTAGAATATAAATTACAGATATCGAAGTTAAATGATAAACATTTTTTATTTCCTTGTTTCGTAGATAAAGAAATCAAATGGAATAGAGACGACATCAAGACCTGTTCTGCCACAAACCAGTAGCACCTTTAAGAATACCTTAAAAATAATACTCTGCAGTATTCAGCTCTCTGATTGGTATGGGCGCTCTCACTTCTCATGCGGATCTTTCTGATAGCTGTGTGTGTTAAAATTTTTGTACCTTTTTCTTGCAATAAAAATGTTGCTTGAACACTGTGTGTTTTATTCTGGGTAATTCACAATTATAAGTTAATAAAGGTTAATATAGTCCCAACAAATTTCTAAGCTCTACAGGCGCTTTTAAGTGCAAAAAAAACATAGAAAAGTGACAATAGTGAAAATTTCGTATACTCAGTACATAGGATGGCAGCTCCCAATACATTCAACACCTATCTGCAGGTATCAGCCTAATAAAATACAAAAAGAGAAAGGGGCGACAACATAGTGCATTAAATGCATATCATCAACATATTCCACATGTGTGCAATTCCCGTACCAGAAGATCATATATCAATAGCCTGGTATATGTGCTCATAAACCTTCAGTTAGGTGCTGTCTGTTGCGGACCGCTGAAGTAAAACGTCCTATCTCCGGCAGATGCACCTCCCAAAATAATAGCACCACTCCGGAATAACTACAACTCAGAAAACGCCAATATAGTATAATACCATCACAAGAAGTGAAATTGATAAGAGTTTTAATAAAAAAGAGGCAACAAAGCCTCACACTGCGGCTTATATATATTATGCTCGTACATAAAACAAGAAAAAAACAGCTTATCTGTCCAGTTTCTCGTGCAATAATGAAACAGCATGCAAGGCAAAGATTACTTAACATACATCTCATACATATGCAAATAGAGTGGGTGTGACTACCACAATAGGGTTATTAGTACCATACAACACAAGCATTCCTATCTAATACATGAAACTCCTATCTATACAAATGATACTCCATACATAGTATGTAACAATTACAATAGAGAGTAAAAACAGTAATATAAATATGTCATAATGACTACTAACACAGATGGAATATATACATTAATGATAATACCAATAATAAATCCAATAATAAATCAGATAACAGAGCACATCATATACATGATATCCCTAACTACCCATCATACAACAGAAGTTACCTACAAAGAGAGGAGACAGTTCGTAACATATCAAGTAGGGACATCTCATAAAAAACACATTAGATGAGAAAAGATGTCATTTCAAACGCTTCATTTAAGCCTTTCGGTGCTAGAGTGTCAAGTCTATAGACCCAATACATTTCTCTACTACTCAGTTTCTTAGCCAAATCTCCACCCCGTGCACCCAGCACCACGTGTTCAATACCTTTAAACCTTAAACCACTCGGGTCTGCATTATGAGATGTAAGGAAGTGTCTAGAAACAGTATGTAATTCAGACTTATTTTTAATAGCCCTCACATGTTCCTGGAGGCGGCGCAATTTTAAAGCCGTTTTTGTTTTTCCTACATATGCCTTTCCACAGGGGCATTCTAACAAATAGATGACCGAGGTGGTTTTACAATCAATTTGGTCTTGAATTTTAAATTCTCTTTGATGTGAGGAGTCCATGAATGTTTTATTCTGAGCGGATAATAATCTACACATGTTACAGTTGTTACACTTGTAAGCACCTTTCCTTAATTTATCTAAGAAGGTTCCCTTAGTACCCTTCGCATCTCTCAGAAGACTAGGTGCTAAAAATGACTTCAAATTTTTTGTTTTCTTGAACACAATATCCGGTTTTTGTGAAACGACAGAACCTAAAACTGGATCCATAAGAATCAATTTCCAATGCTTGTTTAAAACTGATTTAATCCTCTTTTCGTCCCTACTGAATTCTGTAATGAATGGAACAATATAATTTTTCCCTTTCTCATTTTCATTTTTATTTTTATATACCAACATATCTTTTCTCTCTACATCATCAGTTTTGGATAACGCATCCAAGATAATCTGATCAGGATAACATCTTTCTTTGAATCTTTCAACATAAACACGTGATTGTTCTTTATATATAGTTTCATCAGAACAATTCAGTTTGACACGGTTGAACTGAGATCTAGGGATATTATTTTTCCACTTAACAAGATGACAGCTATCATAATGCAGGTAGCTGTTTGAATCCACTTCTTTGAGGTTAATATAGCTTTAATAGGTTATAAAGGTATAAGTGTATGAAGAGTAAATATGAATACATTGCCATCATAGACGCAAAGGGTAATAACACACGTGCTTTACACAAGTGTAATGGTCTGCAGCCAGACAGGTGCAATATACATTGTGTCTCCTCCTGTCTCTCGGCCATCTCATCTTGGATGTCCCAACCCTCTCTAAACTCAATATTTCCAGGACCGAGCTTAGTCTTCCACCCTGCCAGGACTCTCCCACCCCCCCTCTCTATTTCTGTTAATAATACTACCCTCGTTTCTGTCCCCCAAGTCAGATGCCTTGGGGTCATCTTTGATTCCTCCCTCTCATTCAAGCCTCACATTCTGTCCCTCTCAAAATCCTGCTACTTCCACCTTTGGAATATATCTAACATACATCCCTTTCTCACCACGGCAGCCACGAAAACCCTTGTTCACTCGCTTGTTATCTCTCGCCTTGACTACTGTAACCTCCTTCTCTCTGGCCTACCTGATTCTCGCCTTGACCCTCTTAAGTCTATCCTCAATGCTGCTGCCCGCCTCATTTTTCTCTCTCGCCGCTCTGTATCTGCAGTCTCCCTCCAACAGTCACTACATTGGCACCCCATACCCTACAGAATTAAATTTAAACTCCTCACCTTTAAAGCTCTTAGTCAATCTTCCCCTCCATACATCTCCAATCTCATCTCTACCTGCACTCCTACCAGCCCCCTCCGCTCTGCCTGTGACCGCCGCCTCACTACTTCACTGATCACCTCCTCTCACTCTCGTCTTCAGGACTTTGCCCGGGCTGCTCCCCTACTGTGGAACGATCTTCCACGTTCCATCAGGTTAGCATCTACTCTCAAAGGCTTCAAGCGTGCCCTTAAGACTCATTTCTTTATTCAAGTCTATCAGTCCTCCTCCTAACTTCCTTGTCCTGGCTCTCTCCCCCAGTTAGTACCACCCTATTTGTGTCTCCCACTTCCCTTTAAGATGTAAGCTCTCATGAGCAGGGCCCTCTTTCCTTGTGTGCTTCATCCTCTGTACCTCTTGGCCTGCATCGCTAGCCCTGTTTTCATAAGCATTGGCCTTCTTCTCGCTGATTTCTACCATCCCTTTCATTATCTGTCCCATATATAATCTGATTTGCTTTACCCTGTCACCTGTGTTTGTATATATTTTTGTATCATGTTGTGTCTTGGTTCTGTTTTCTGTATATGTAATGTACGGCGCTGCGGACCCTTTGTGGCGCCTTATAAGTCAAAGATAATAATAATAATAAAGGTTAGGCTTAGGTGCTGGGGCAAATTCAAATCCCTTTCTAGAAGTCTAGTTTCATAGGGGGTCAGTATCTTTGAGGAAAGATTGAATATTCCCTTATTTATATTAATCTTACATTCTTGGATCTGTTGGGTGGTCCCTCCTCTGCATCCTCTACTTCTAGCTCTTGATTTCTTTTCATGATTGGTGGATTTCGACAATGAATTTTTTGGGGGTATGTTGACATGGAAACTCGACTTTTCTCTAAAAAATCAAGAGACATCATTATCTTGCCATCCAGATAATCCATCCAATAATTTTGATCTCTTTGGCCTTGCTCCCTTTTGTTGAAAGTTTTGAGAGTCCTCATGTCCCCCCCTTGTCTTTCTAATAACATGTACCTATTTTAATGTGTATAGTCACTAAATTGATTCTTTTGGACATCTTTATTATTATTGATTCTTGAATTGTATTTATCCTCCCTTGAGGAGGAAACTCATGGCTTTTTGAATTCAAAGTTACCTCTCTCCCTTATTCTCCGTGTATAGGGGGTTTGATTATGAGGATCAAACGTGACCAAACCCTCTGTCCCGCTGCCAGGGACAGACATGCTGGGAGGTATAGAGAAACACAGGTTTATTGACATGGCATCCTAAAGCACACTGTGAAAACTACACATCCCAGCATGCTCTATTCTTTATGACATATTCACAAAGCGACCAAGTTTATTAGAAGCATGACAGAAGAATCAATTTGTGAGCTGTATATGAACTGATGAGGATGAGTGAAGTTTTATTGTGCTTGCAAATATGTGGAAGCAACAGGTGCTAGAATACTTTTCATTGCAAGGACAGCTAGTGGCATTACTATGAAATACAGATTTATAACAATTGTTGAGATGTAGAGGTTTTTTTATTAACCATGATAAGTTTCTATTCTCTCTCCTAATTACAAACTTATAATATATAAGTGATCAGTTAATAAACTATTATTTTTAATTGTTGCACAGGGATTTTTATATGCCTGTTTTTTATAGGTTAAAAATTCAATGAGGTCAACTCAATAGCTGGCATGTGCTCCTAGGATCAGAACTTCTCTGGGAAACAAATTATATGGGTCCAAATTGTTCAAAATAATGATAATATATGTAGTGTTTATATTAACCCAATTTATTATCAGTATAAACTTACCCATTGGCTGAACAGAAGCACAATTTTTTTTACAGTTGTAAGGCAAACTTATGGTACATAATGGTGAGCTTGCTTATTTTGTCAAGGTGGACCAAATTAGAGTAGGGCCCTAACTATCCGTCCGTGTGATAGTGTATAATGCAGTATGTGCGTAGTGTAAGTTTCGAAGTGTTTCTTATTTTATTACTTTGCATAATTTTATAACTCCTGCCTCCTGTTTTCCTATTGACTCACAGAACTTGCCTTGCTAGCGCCGAGACTAATGTGCAGAGTATGATTGCTATATGCAGGAAGAGGCTCTCAGTACTACACATTTTTGTTTTGCTTTCTATTTTCTGCTGATTGGGTAATTGAGTGGGTAATTTAAAAAATGTATACATTTTCCAAAAATGGCACAGTGCACCACATTACTGGGCAGTAAATAACAATAATGCAGAAATAAAGTGTAGACCATTCTGAAGAGTTTTATACCAATGTCCAACAGGATAACTATAGAATCAGACACCCTTGGTAAAAAGCATTTTTAATTAGGTGTAAGTTTTGCTTGAAAGCAGGCCTGTCCAACCTGCGGCCCTCCAGATGTTGTGAAACTACAAGCCCCAGCATGCTTTGCCAGTAGACAACCTGTCGATAGCTGGAAGGCAGGGCCGGATTTACCACTAGGCAACCTAGGCACCTGCCTGGGGCCTAGCGGCTCTCTGGGGGCCCTGATGGGGGGGGGGGACAAGAAAGGGAAAAAAATAAAAAAAAATTGGCCCCTCCCCCGATTCACGGCACCCCCCCCCCCAATCGGGGGAGGGGCTGGTGTTAGAGCTAGGATTAGAGGCTTAGGCACCTTCCCACATCACAGGGTCATGTGACCACAACGGTCACATGGTACACAGTGAAGGCGGGCTAATGGAACTGTATGGATGTCAGTGCAGGAGCTGCTGCAATTCTGTCTGTTCCTGGAGTCACTCGTCTAGAAAAAGGTAAGAGGAGGGGTAATGTGTCAGGGAGCTAGTGTGTGTGTGTGAGATGAAAGCTGCAGTTTAAGAGGGGGGCATGTGTGACTCTGCAGGGCAGAGAGGGGCATGTGTGACACTGCAGGGCAGAGAGGGGGCATGTGTGACACTGCAGGGCAGAGAGGGGACATGTGTGACACTGCAGGGCAGAGAGGGGACATGTGTGACGCTGCAGGGCAGAGAAGGGACATGTGTGACGCTGCAGGGCAGAGAGGTGGCATGTGTGATGCTGCAGGGCAGAGGGGGGGCATGTGTGACGCTGCAGGGCAGAGAGGTGGCATGTGTGATGCTGCAGGGCAGAGAGGGGGCATGTGTAATGCTGCAGGGCAGAGAGGGGGCTTGTGTGACGCTGCAGGGCAGAGGGGGGGGGGCTTGTGTGAGTGTGAAGCTGCAGGAGACAGGGGGGGCATGTGTGTGTGTGTGAAGCTGCAGGGCACAGGGGGGGCATGTGTGATGGAAGCTGCAGGGCATAGGGGGGGCATGTGTGGCTAAAGGTGCTGTGCAGAAGGGGCATGTGTGAAGGTGCTGGGCAGGGGGGGGCATGTGAGTTAGAAGTCTGTTCCCCACACGGCCCCTCCTCAGCCAACAATACCCTTACAGCACTCTCTATCTTTTCTTTGATATTCCCCATGATACGTGCTCATTATCTATTCCCTCACATGACCCGCTGCCTCAATCCTGACACCTCTTACCTCAAAATGAAAAGAGGCACCCTTTATATTAATATAATATGTGTGTGAGGGGCCAGTGTATGTATAACATGAGTGTGTGAGGGGCCAGTGTATGTATAATATGTGTGTGTGAGGGGCCAGTGTATGTATAATAGGTGTGTGTGAAGGGCCAGTGTATGTATATTATGTGTGTGTATGAGAGGCTGTTTGTGGGAGGGAAATATGTTTATTTTTTAAATGGTAACACTATTAATTTAATGTTGGAGCTGGTTGGAGGGAAATAGGTCTATTTATTAAATGTGCATGCTATTAATTTAATTTTTTGGTTGGAGGGAGGTCTACTTATAAAATGTGGGTGCTATATTGATTTAACACTGGGGCTGGTTGTAGTTTACTAAATTCTGTGTACCCATTTTTTTTTCCAAATAGGGCCTCCAACATTCCAGGATCTAGACAAGCAGCAGCTGATCTAAAGAACAGGTAGGAGAGAGCAGGGCAGTCTGCCAACTATACTGAATCTGGTGGGATTTATATTATGAGGAGGTCTGACTTGTTTAAATGTTGCACTATGGGATTCATGCAGAAGACTGACATATTAACATAATTATTGCATTCCAGCGCTTTTTCATGTTTCTGTAGGTAGAGGGCTGCAGTCAGTAACTGTAGTGACGGACGATCTGTGACGTGGTAGTGATAGGAGACTGCTGTTTTTTTTATTACTGGGCTTGCTAACCATGAACTGCAGTTTCTTGACATGTTAATTATGATTAATACCTAAGTTTAGTTAAAGATAAAGTACAATTTGTGTGAATTGAAAGGTAAGCAGTGGTGGAAGTGGGTTGTATATGGTAGTAGGCCATACCGCTACCTCTTGTACTGCCTTCATTGTAAAATAATAAAATTCCATTCATATGTTTACATTCTCATTACATTTTTCATAACGCCACTTCTAAACTTCCACTTCGACCACTGAGCTTAATATTCATCATATGGAGTATATGACCAGCATAATTCAAAATTCTGGTAGATCCTTTGACAAAATATGGGGTCCATGGACATTATTCTTTAACTGCTGGGACCACAGTGTGATGCAGTGTAATGATAAAGGAGGGCACAGTGTGATGAGAGGGACAATAATGAGGGGCCGCATGGTGATGCAGAAGGAGCAGCGTGATGTGCGGCGGCACATAGTTTACCCTTCTACTTAACTATAGGAGTATATGCTATGCTTAAAAAAATATAATGCTATGGATTGTTTCAGGGAGGTGGGGGGCTGGGGGGGTCGTGGTGGGGACGGGGTGGCAAAACCAATATCTTGCCTAGGGCATCATGAGGTCTAAATCCGGCTCTGCTGGAAGGGCATGCTGGGACTTGTAGTTTCACAACATCTGGAGGGCCGCAGGTTGGACAGGCCTGCTTTAAAGCATCCTTAATCCCTTCCTCCGTTCCATATGAGCTTTTCAGCCGCCGGAAGTTTCTTAGCCTCAAGTATCATCGATATGTGGCCGATGGGAGCAGTTCTCCAGTCCACCATAATGACTGATTATTAGTGCTGCAAGGAAGGAATATAATTGAGGGAAGTTAATGTTGAGCATGAGGGGTTTAGTTATGATGATGCTTTGATTATGAGGGTGAACTGGTACAAAATTGTAATGGAGTTAATTATGGTGAATGAGTTATTTTTATGAGTCTTGGGGAAGTAATGAGATGTTTAATGAATATGATTGAATTAATTGATAATGTATGGTTTAATTAATGATGGGAATGAGAGGAATTTCAGTAAATAGAAAACAAAAGTGCATTCATACCACTGATCTATTTGTAATAGATAGCTCCTTTACAATGTGAGCCAGCTAGTTCCCTCTTTCAAATAATGTGCCCCCTTAGTAACTACTGATGTGTAGAATCCTGCTTTTTGCCGTTTGGATTGGTGCCAAATCAAGAATCACAAAGTATTTTTTTGCTGGTTAATATTTTAGTGTACTTTGAATTTGCCCCTACATACTGGCTACAACGTGTCCTCTGCAATCTTTGGGAGGAGGGGCATGGATCCTATCTACACCTCTGAATATTAAAGCATGTGTCTTGCACACCTCTTCCTGTTTCTTCTTATAGCATGTAGCTGCCATCTATTGAGATCACGCTATATGCAGTTTGTGAAGGATATTCCTCCTAGCCACCCTCTATGCATTTCTGTGTGTTTACTGGATTAAGGGTACGAGGAAGGATATATTTATCCATATATTTTATGAAAAATTAGTTGCCCTCATATTTACATCTAAAAACACAATACAAAGATTGGATGAAGTGTCACAACAAGTATTTGTGATGTTATTAATTAGTAGGAGTCAGGTTCTAAAAACGCTAAGGCCGATTCCTTGCCTCGAAGCCTAGGATTCAGGGTTTTAGCGGTCTGGATGTATTGGAGGTTTTTATGGTCCGTGAAGATGGTGATGGTATGAGTAGCTCCCTCTAACCAATGTCGCCATTCCTCCAGTGCCAACTTAATGGCCAACAATTCACAAATGCCGACATCGTAATTACATTCGGCAGACAAAAATTTCTTAGAAAAAAATGCACAAGGATGTAATTTTTTGCTCCTTGGGTCTTTCTGAGAAAGGATGGCGCCAGCACCGATATCTGAAGCGTCCACCTCTACAGAGGTGGAGAGCCAATGCAAAATCATAAAGTCACTTACCATGCTGTTGCACAATGCATCACAATTTACACGAGAAATACAAAATTGACATGAAAAATTTCCTTATGTAAAATTTCCCGTGTGCAAAAAAATAATATACAGTGGAAAAGAATCTGCCATCATTGCTAGATTAGTGTGCTCTTTATGCCTTTAATCAAGCAATTATTTGTGTGTGATTTCCCAATATCTCTTGGACTTGTCTGTTCTACAGTACAGACCTTTGGCTTAAATTCTCTGCCTCATCCAACCGTACTAAGCATACGGTTATTTTGTCTAGCCATTTGAAGTCGGGCACTAGCTCTTAATCAAGAAGCGGGGCCCAAGCTGCTGAAAAAAAGGCAACCAAACCTCAAAAAGAAAGAAGTTAAAGCCCTGACCACGAACGTTGTGGAAATAGAAAAAAAACCAGTGTCAAAAAAACCAAATAAGTGCGGCTGTCAAGATGGCACTCTGACACCCCAGCTGCTGTAGGTAATTCATATTTTCAATTATTTTAACTTCTCACTAGCAGGACCCTTTCTACTCCTGACTTCTTGCCCGTTCCTACCACATACACCTATGTGTCCTTGTATTATGCCTTTTATTAGTTCTATACCTTGCATTTGCTATTTTACGTAATATGCTGAATTTCTAGATATGATTGCATTTTGCTTGGTGGTCATCAACATCATATAGTCAATGTTCTATATGTTCTGTTATTATTATATGTTCTACATGGTCTATTATTATTATTACTATTAGAATTATTATTATATGTTCTATATTTTCTATTATTATTATTATTAATATTTTCTATTATTATAATAATAATAATAATAATAATAATAATAATATATGTTCCATTATTATTATTATTATTATTATTATTATAATTTCTATATGTTCTATTCCCCTGCCTTTTGCAGATTGATTCTTTTGCAGGGGGATGTCCCCCATGGGGCTTTAGCAGTAACCAGTCCAGTCTATAATACTGGTGCTGGTTACTTTATTTAGGGGGACATTGTTAATCACATCAACACATATTATTTCATTAAGAGGAGAGCGGGCAGAGAGGGAAGAGTGGGCAGAGAGGGAAGAGAGTGAAAATATTCCAGCTGCTGCCTAATGACAAATTATAAGGGAATTTTCAGCCCTTTACAGTAATTAAGCAAACGAAACAGATAGAATCAGGTGCTGCTGCAGCCTTAAAGGTTAATAGCAAAAGTATTGATGAAATATATGAGTAAATAGAACAAAAAATATATATGTATATTAGGGTGATTCCATCTCAAATGGTTAATTATTTTTTTTCATACTTCTCCAACCCATCATTCGGTTCCACTTGGTATACTGACATTGAATCATACATATATTTTTTATTCAGTGCATATTTCCAACTTGCACAAGATAGTCAAAGTTTGATGTTATACAATTTTCCACAATATCAGATGCAGTGATTTTGCCAATACCCAATTTATGTTAAGTATATGCATTATAAATATTTAAATTAATGCTGTATAATTACAGGAACAAATAGAAATGAACATTAATAACCTAATGCACTGCAGTCATGTCAATGAGTGATAATATGGGAGATATTCATTGTTATTACCGTGTTTCCCCAAAAACGGGTTGACAGGCTCCCTATTTCGGTTTCAGGACAGCATGTAATAAAGCTGCTCTCAGTTCCGAAACTTCAGGATGGAACCGCAAAAACTATGGTTAAGACAATGAGTGGAAGCAATAGATGAGTGGGGATTGCAGGACAACATCCAAGGGCTATATTTTGATACCACAGCATCTAACACTGGAGTGAAAGGTGGAGTATGTGTGTGTTAGGAACTCCCAAGTCAGTACAGTGAAACTCGGGAACTACTCAGAAGGCCAGGTGTTCGCTGGAGCCCCTAGTGGTGGGGACAGACTGGGCTGCGGGCCGACCGAGGGTCGAGTAGCGTATACTGACTTAAAGGAGTTTCCCAGGAGTGATTGGTGGACGGTATATAAGAGAAATCCAAGGTCAAAAGGTCACAGGCACAGATGCAATATCCAAGGGCAAGCGAAGGGTCAAACTCACAGGCAAAGAAGCAAAATCCGAATTACAGGCAAAAGGTCAAGGTCAGAAGAGAAGGTTCACAGGTCCAATAACAAGCAGGGGTCAAACACGGGTGGTCAAATCTAAGGTAGCAAGAACCTAAACGGATAGTACAAGCAGGCAGCAGGACTGAGGACAGAACGCTATAACCGGCAATGAGGCATCAGCCCTCATTGCCTTAAATGCAGCCCAGAGCCAATCACAAACAGAGCCACAGTTGCAGACTAATTGCCAGATACTAAAAGGTCAATCAGGGCATAGCTCTGAATCTCACACCTGCATGCTAAAGACTGCTAATTCAGCCACAGGCTGAATCTAACTATTAGTCCCTAATGCGCAGGCGCGCCTGGCTGCAGCGACGCTGCCCGGCCGTTGCCTTGGCAACGGTCGGGAGCTGGAAGGAAGTGACGTCCCGGTCGTCATAGCGAAGGCCGGGACGCTGGGACAGACAGGATGCGAGCCGCGGCGGCTGTGAGTACCGCCGCGGCTCGTGATAGTACCCCCCCTTGAGGAGGGGTTAAGGAACCCCGACATCCAGGTTTTGTAGGAAACTTTCTAAAAAACTCTTTGATGAGCCTTCCAGCATGAAGGCGCCTCTGTGGTATCCAAGAACGCTCCTCAGGGCCATAACCCTTCCAATGTACGAGGAATTGAACTTGGCCTTGAACCTTCCTTGAGTCAAGGATTTTTTCGATAATATATTCGTGGTCCCCGTTCACCATCAGAGGCCTGGGCCTGTTAGAGCGAGACCGATTAAACTTGCTGGGAGCAGCGACTTTCTTTAGAAGCGAACAATGAAAGGTCGCCGGTATTTTTAAGCAAGTGGGTAGTTTTAATCTAAATGCCACTGGATTAATTTTCTTCTCAATTGGAAACAGTCCAATGTATCGGGGCCCCAGCTTCCTACAAGGTTGTCGCAACTTGATGTTCCGTGTAGATAACCAAACCTGATCTCCCACTTTCAGTGAACAAGGTCTACGGTGACGGTCAGCGAAGATCTTGGATTTTCGAGAAGCGTGACCTAGTGCAACGTGCACCTTTTTCCAGACGGACCTTAACCTGGCCGTAAAAGCAGGCGTTCCGGAATCCCCACAGGGAACAGTAGTAGAAAATGAGTTGGATTTTGGGTGAAACCCGAAGTTGCAGAAAAACGGGGATGTATGAATAGTGGAATGGCAGGAATTATTGTACGCAAATTCTGCCCAGGGCAAGAGAGAGGACCAGTTGTCGTGGAATTTAGACACATAGATGCGCAGAAACTGTTCCAGAGCTTGGTTTGTCCTCTCTGTCTGTCCATTCGACTGAGGATGATATGCTGAGGACAGGCTGATAGAGATCCCAATGGAATTACAAAAGGCTTTCCAAAACCGGGCAATAAACTGGGATCCTCGATCTGATACGATATCTTCCGGAGTCCCATGAAGACGAAAAATATGCGTCAAAAACAAGGTGGCCAGGGTTCTGGCATCCGGCAACTTGGGCAAAGATATAAAATGTGCCATCTTACTGAACCGGTCGACAACTACCAGGATGGTGTTATGTCCTGCGGATACTGTTAGGTCGACAATGAAATCCATCGACAAATGAGTCCAAGGCCTGCTCGGCGCCGGCAAGGGTAACAATAGCCCAGAAGGACGATTCCTATCCGTTTTGTTTTTAGCACACTCAGGACAAGCCCGAACATAATTCTCCACATCGTCTGACAAAGTGGGCCACCACAACCAACGAGAAAGAACCTCAATAGTCCTACGGATTCCCGGATCGCCAGCAGAGTGGTTGTTGTGACCTTCAATGAGAACAGATTTCCTTAAATGTACTGGAACAAATAATTTGTTGACCGGTGTCTGAACTGGAGCGATTCTCTGGAAACGCCGGATAGTTGCCCCTAGATCCTGGGTGAGTCCAAGATGAACAGTAGTTGTAGGAACAATAGGCAACGGTTCAGGAGACTGAGGATGATGGGCCAAAAAACTTCGAGACAAGGAATCGGCCTTAGCGTTTTTAGAACCTGACGGAATGTAATAATGAAGTTAAATCTGGTGAAAAATAAGGCCCAGCGGGCCTGCCTAGGATTCAGGGTTTTAGCGGTCTGGATGTATTGGAGGTTTTTATGGTCCGTGAAGATGGTGATGGTATGAGTAGCTCCCTCTAACCAATGTCGCCATTCCTCCAGTGCCAACTTAATGGCCAACAATTCACGATTGCCGACATCGTAATTACATTCGGCAGACAAAAATTTCTTAGAAAAAAATGCACAAGGATGTAATTTTTTGCTCCTTGGCCTTTCTGAGAAAGGATGGCGCCAGCACCGATATCTGAAGCGTCCACCTCTACAATGAACGGAAGTTCCGGATCAGGATGTCTCAGCACTGGAGCAGAAATGAAGGCAGCTTTGAGTGCCGAGAAACTTGCCAATGCCTCCGAAGGCCACTTTGCTGGGTTAGCTCCCTTTCGAGTGAGGGCAGTGATCGGAGCTACTAACAAAGAAAAAGAGTCAATAAACCTACGGTAATAATTTGCAAATCCAAGGAACCTCTGGATCGCCTTCAGATTAGTAGGGAGGACCCAATCCTGGATTGCTCGAACTTTGGCAGGGTCCATTGTAAATCCTGATGAGGAGATGATATATCCTAGGAATGACACAGTGGCCACCTCAAATTCGCATTTCTCCCTTTTTGCAAATAGGTGATGTTCCCGTAATTTCAGCAGAACCTGGCGAACATGCTGACGGTGCTGGAGTAAAGACTCAGAGTAGATTAAAATATCATCCAGATACACAACTACTGTTTTACCCAGGAACTCTCGTAAGACATCGTTGATCAGGTCCTGGAAAACTGCCGGAGCGTTGCATAACCCAAATGGCATCACGAGATATTCATAATGTCCCGACTGGGTATTGAAAGCAGTCTTCCACTCATCCCCCTTCCTGATTCGAATAAGATTGTAAGCCCCTCTGAGGTCAATCTTCGAAAATATAGTGGCAGATTTTAATTGATCAAACAAGACCGAAATCAACGGTAACGGGTACATATTCTTGATAGTGATGTTATTCAGTCCACGGAAATCAATGCATGGTCTAAGACTGCCATCTTTTTTTGACACGAAAAAACAACCTGCGCCTACGGGAGATTTAGAAGGACGTATGAATCCTTTTTTCAGGTTTTCCTCCACATATAGCTCCATGGCCTGAGTCTCCGGAATGGACAAGGAGTATAATCGCCCTTTGGGCAACTTGGAACCAGGGACTAAATCAATGGCACAGTCATATTCTCGATGTGGTGGAAGGGAATCAGCTTTCCTTTTGCAGAACACATCAGTGAAGTCCTGTTAAGGTACCGGCAACAAGTCTGGACTAGGCTGTAGGATTCTAAGCGGCAGGGTCAAGCAAGACGTGGAACACTCGGGACTCCAACGAGTAATCTCTCCACTTTTCCAGTCAATCAGGGGATTATGACTGCGAAGCCAGGGATACCCCAATATCAACGGAGCGGAGGGACAAGTGATAAGATAGAAGGAGAGCTCCTCCGTATGGAGGACTCCTACAGACAACCGAACCATTGGAGTCCTAGCGAGAATCCTTCCCGCAGGCAAGGGGTTACCATCCAAACCACATGTGGTGATGCTTGATCCTAACTTGATATGCGGAATATCAAGCGACTGAGCCAAATGTATATCCAGGAAATTACCGGCCGCACCACTGTCAAGAAAAGCTTTCAAGTCCATGGATCGCTCACGGAAAGTTAGACGTCCAGGGACTAATAAAGAATTTTCTGAAGAGGTAATCTGAAGACCCAAGCGCACCTCTTCACCTGCACTTAGGCTTTAGAGTGTCCCGGCTTGTTGGGACATGAACGAACTAAGTGGCCTGGTTGACCACAATACATACACAAGCCTAGTGAGCGTCTTCTGGAGCGTTCCTCCGGAGGTAAGCGCCCAACTGCATGGGTTCAGAGGAATCGGGCAAAGTGTTATCGAGGTTAGCGAAAACGTCCATAGGAGCAGAGGACTCCCGTTCAGCCTTCCTCTCTCTGATCCGATGATCAATTTTTATAACAAGTTGCATCAAATTCTCCAACGTGTCGGATATCGGATACTGGACTAAGGAATCCTTAATTTGCTCGGTAAGTCCTAAGCGAAATTGACTTCGCAATGCTGGGTCGTTCCAGGCGCTATCAGTGGACCATCGCCGAAATTCCGCAATATACTCTTCCGCTGAGCGACGTCCCTGCCTTAGCGTACGGAGATGAGCCTCAGCTGTGGCTACCCTGTCCGGGTCATCGTATAATAACCCTAGAGCTTGAAAAAAGGCATCCACAGACTGTAAGGCTGGACTTGTGGAAGGCAAGGAGAAAGCCCAAGACTGATGGTCGCCCTGGAGTAATGAGATTATGATCCCTACCCTCTGTTGTTCGGAACCAGAGGAACGTGGTCTCAGTCGAAAGTACAACTTGCAGCTCTCTTTGAAATTACGGAAGGCTGACCTGCTTCCAGAGAATCGGTCAGGCAAATTCATTTTAGGCTCCGGTGTGTCACCAGCGAGAACTTGCTGGGGCTGGCGGCCTCTGGAAGCCTCTTCTTGGACTGCCAGGTGCTGGGATAAAGTCTGCACCACTTGGGAAACCGCCTGTATCTGGTTGGCCAGAATCTGGGCTGGGGACAGATTCGACTCCTCTCCGTCCATGGCCGGTTATAATGTTAGGAACTCCCAAGTCAGTACAGTGACACTCGGGAACTACTCAGAAGACCAGGTGTTCGCTGGAGCCCCTAGTGGTGGGGACAGACTGGGCTGCGGGCCGACCGAGGGTCGAGTAGCGTATACTGACTTAAAGGAGTTTCCCAGGAGTGATTGGTGGACGGTATATAAGAGAAATCCAAGGTCAAAAGGTCACAGGCACAGATGCAATATCCAAGGGCAAGCGAAGGGTCAAACTCACAGGCAAAGAAGCAAAATCCGAATTACAGGCAAAAGGTCAAGGTCAGAAGAGAAGGTTCACAGGTCCAATAACAAGCAGGGGTCAAACACGGGTGGTCAAATCTAAGGTAGCAGGAACCTAAACGGATAGTACAAGCAGGCAGCAGGACTGAGGACAGAACGCTATAACCGGCAATGAGGCATCAGCCCTCATTGCCTTAAATGCAGCCCAGAGCCAATCACAAACAGAGCCACAGTTGCAGACTAATTGCCAGATACTAAAAGGCCAATCAGGGCTTAGCCCTGAATCTCACACCTGCATGCTAAAGACTGCTAATTCAGCCACAGGCTGAATCTAACTATTAGTCCCTAATGCGCAGGCGCGCCTGGCTGCAGCGACGCTGGGAGCTGGAAGGAAGTGACGTCCCGGTCGTCATAGCGACGGCCGGGAACTGGGGCCGACAGGATGCGAGCAGCAGCGGCTGTGAGTACCGCCGCGGCTCGTGACAGTGTGCTGCTGGAGTCTGAGATTGGCCGACTACTACTAAATGTGGCCTGTCGACATCACATCTCTGAAATAATGCTGGAAAAGTTCTTCAGTATCCATGATGTCTCTAAATCTCCAAACATGGAGCTTTTCGTACACTTCCGAGACTTTTGGCCTATAATTGATCTAGCTTCATTCAGCACAGCAATTGAAGATGAAAAGACATCAGCTGTGGTTGCTCCCTGGAAAGTTGACATCATTAAGTTTGCAGTTGCTCATTTGGAGAAAATCCAACCGAGATATGATTACCATGAGCTATTGGAACTCACCATAATTTTCTTGGGAGGCATTCCTCCACGTGGAGTACATTTCATATAGGAAATATGAAATGTACTCCACGTGGAGGAATGCCTCCCAAGCAAATGAGCTATCCATCGGGTTCGCTGAATGGCCCAGGCCATTTACTCTATCAAGATGTGGCTGTTCCGCAACCAGAACAATCCACAGCAGCCAGGGTTCAGCGAGTCACGGAAGACTCGCAGGATATCGTATGTGACAAAGTTTGGCATCATCTGCAGGAAGTTTGTCTGTTCATTACTGCCATTTATGTGAGATATTGGTTCCAGAGCTCATCACCAACTGCAGCTCCAAGGAATGACCTTGCCTTGCTACATGCACTGTCTGTGTATCCAAAGAAGTTGCAACAGTAGTCAAAAAGGCATTTTACAACCATTACTAGTATCTTTCAGAAATACTGGTCGGTTTCAGTTTCTTTGATGATGAACTGTCAACAGAAAACAAAAACTTATGTCTGCTGCTACCAAACACTCAGATGGATCTGACAATCCTCTGAAACATATTCCACCAGTTCTTCAGCCAGCAACAAAGGGTTTAATAACTTTGTCACAAGATCAACGCTGAGTTTGTTCAAAATTCTTGGAGTATGGCCCGGCGGAATGGCAAAACCTTGAATCATACCAAAACAGTCAGAATATTTCAGACTCAGTGAAGGTAGTAAATAATCTTGCTGACAGAGGTGTGGCGCTAATCCAAAAATTTAATGCTTTGATAACACGAAACGAGGAACAGAAGCAGTTCCTTTTGCAGGTCGTGGAAGAGCATTGCAGTAAGTTCTGCACGCCAACAAAAACTGTTGCCATCAAGAGATCATTATCGAAGTGACAAAGTAAACTTGGTGATTGTTCAAAATATTTGATGAAAAAAACATTAATATTTAATACATTATGAAACAAATTACCGTTCTGCATTACCGCAATGTAATCGTCATATTATAAACTTTGGTTGTGTTGTGCAAGTTCTAAATAGAATATGATTTCAAAATAAAAATTACTGTCATGTTTTTTCACATAATGGCACATTTTGGTAGGTTGGTGGTTGTCATTTTCAAACAGATTTTTTGGAATCGTTAAAAAGGAAGAATAAAAAGGGAGAAGAAAGGCATAGGTGGTAGTCACCGATCAATATGACTGACCATATAGTCTAATTCTAATGTCCTAAATACAATGTTTCAAAAGAAAAAGGATATATTGTGTAGCTAGTGATGATGTCACAGTTCCAATTCACATACTGTTAATCAATACCCATATTATATAGATTGGTATGCTTTAGTGTGATGATTATGTAGTATATCTAATGATTGATTGTTATTTTCTGTTGAATTAATGTATATTGTATGTATTCTTGTAATGTAATCTCAACGTGTGCTTTGCTAGATGACATGAGTTTAAAGTTATGCAAGTGTCATTAATCTGTTGAACAATAGCCAGACCAGAGAGAGATAGGATCATGGAGGAGTTTGAAGCCCCAAAGTTGTGAACCATCTAGCCAAGCAGAATGAGCAAAGGTGGGAAATCAGGTCCTGTGAACATTCCGATCTCAGGACATTCCTAGCTCCCTTTGAAAGCCCTGTGACATTTGGGAGATCAATATGTCCTTATTGACAGCTAAACTTCGAAGGTGGGGGGTGAAAGCTATGTGGTGAAAAGGTTTAAAATCTCCTGACTTAGGCAATAATGTGTGCATTTTCATGAGGGGTCTATCAAGACTGAAATGTCCTATCCTTCTCAATTGTGTTCCCTTACACACCAGATCCTAACTAGTAAGTAGTAATTCTGATTATATTTTCTATTTTATTTCTGAAACTTACTTGTGCAATATATTGTATGTCTTGTTATTCATTTTTGCAATTAAGCCTTGGAAACATCTTTTAGATTAAATAAATTTAATCTAGCGTGTTCTCCGTGATTCTTTGTGAACTTACGAAGCCCAGGGAGGCTCATGTTACATGTGTATGTGATTTAAGTGTGAAACATTAATAAGTGGTTTGGTGAATGGAAGAACACCATAATAAATCCTTTGTGGTGGCAGAAAAGGTGTATTCATTGCTAAGTGACTAAGGTTGCGCCAGCCACGGCCAGCTGTTCAGATTGCTGTATCTGGGACTGGCTGGGCGTTCGTGACATTTAGTATGTCAGATATCCAATAAATCAACAGATAAATAAATTATAGCTTAATTCAGTGTTATACACTTCCAGGATATTTCTCATGCTGCGCCTACTCTATGAAAATCTTTTCCTTATGTCGCCAGGCACTCTCAGAATGCTGAAGCTCTTTCAAAAACTTTCAAAACTAATTTCTCAAGAAAAGCATAGAATATGATTGCAAAATAATTATCTCCATTCACCTTATCTATTCTTCCCCACCACTAACTAATTTAAACATACAAACTCTGTCAGCTACAATGTTTCCTCAAATCTTGTTTTTATTCCTCTTGCTTTAGATTGTAAGCTCTTTATTTATGGATTTTCATTACTGTATGTATTACTTACTCTGTACAGAGGTCCATAACATGGTGGTTTAGAAACAAATTAATAATAAATAATAATAGAAAACCACGTAAATACAACTTTAGAAAAAAACATTGTGAATATATAAAGTATATTTTTAATATATAAAGAATATATATACAAAAGTTAAAGTCCCCAGGCTTACTGCATAAACTAGACACATCAAAAATAGAGTAAAAACACATGGTGCCCTTTCATGCAGCATAATAGTAATGTAGTTAGGGGAAAAGACAGGGGATCTTCCACATTTGTTTCATTCTTTTCAGTGCCCAACCAAGTGAACACAGACTTGCAATCTATAGAGGAGAGCTGTACACAAACACTTTTCTGTGACTCATGGACGCTATTGCATAAAATCATTTTACATGTACTATAAAATGAAAAATGAATTTGCTTATTTGAGTCTATTATAAGGAAATGCATAAATCAAAAATAGTTTTATGTTTTCTCACTGTACAAACTATGGGCCTAAATTACAACACGCTAAATAACAAAGCAAAATCTTCTTTGGAGACATTGCACATCTAAATTTGTACGTTTCCACCAAATTACATCAGTTTGCTGCAAGAAGGAGGCGTTTACATCAGAGTTGACAGAGATCATGTAATTTTCTGTAATTTTAAGATGTCCTCTCACTCACTTAAATTATTTTAGCCATAAATAAGGCTAAATTAGTGTTTTAGGACTTCTAGGGCCTGATTCATTAAGGAAAGTAAGTTTTCTCCTGCACAAACCACGTTGCAATGCAAAAGGTGCAAATTACCGTATATACTCGAGTATAAGTCGACCCGATTATAAGCCGAGGCACCTAATTTTACCACAAAAAACTGGGAAAACTTATTGACTCGAGTATAAGCCTAGGGTGGGAAATGCAGCAGCTACTGGTAAATTTTTTTACTTTACTTTACTTTTATACATTCAGCTGAGATCCCATGCTTCCACTACAGTGGAAGCACATTCATTAGAAGCAGCGGGATTGGGGGTTAAGGTGATGGGCAAGGAAATAGATAATACACTGGATAAATACAGTGGTATACAGTAAAACAGTATGTGAAAACAAAAAAGTAATACTGCTACTGAAATAGTAATTGGATGTGCCGATAAACAGATGGATCTGCAGCACTTGTGTCTGCGAGGTAGGTGCACAGTGGAATAGTGTTCAAAGTGGAATAATGTTCAAAAGGTAGTGACTTCCAGACTTGCAGATGTGGTGATATTGTACAATTACCTTTAGATGGTGGTAAATGCGTTAAAGCTACCATCATGCGGGATGCCTTGGATGCTGTGTAGGGTCCCGTAGAGGCTGCGTGCGGTCTGCCCGTGGACGACTGCCGATGATGGGGTCAGGCGGGCGCTGGTGTTCTGGTCAGGCTGCGTGGTTGGACGCCGGGCGTAGTGTGACCTCCCTGCTGACTGCTTCCAATGAGCGCTGCTGGCCACGCATGCGCGGTATGTGAAACTCGGGGATGTAGAGTAAAAAAGTGTGGTCCTGGAGCATCACTCGAGTATAAGCCGAGGGGGGGCTTTTTCAGCACAAAAAATGTGCTGAAAAACTCGGCTTATACTCGAGTATATACGGTAGTTTATTATTTTGCAAATAAGTTAAATACTGGATGTTTTTTTAATGTAGCACACAAATACTTAAGGTTCATCCAGTGTAAATAAGGTCCCATGAGCAAGTGTAGATATTTGTGACAGCCTTTTCTATGCTCTACTACCTTCTCTTATTTTTTCCAGACTTAACGAGGCTTTTTTATACCTCTTACTTGCCATTGTACTGTTAGAGATTTATTAAACTTAATAACACTGACAAAAGGTCTTTGGGAGGAGGTCCGATTAATAATAGCTTATTACTGGATTACATGATCTGCAAGCAGGTTTAGTAGCATTTTTACTGAGGACATTGAATACTCCCCAACTATCTTGATCTAGAAGTGACAGTCCTGATATGTGGGGACTGTCCCTCCATACCACCAGACAGCATTTTTGTCCCAACTCCAGGGAAGTTGGGAGGTATAGCTGATGATGGTGATGTGGACATCACAATAGTGAATGGGCAGGTGACATATGTGTGTGGCAATTGAAAGCTTTTTGGGGGGTCTGCAGGGATGGTAGGGGTGGCCTAGCTCTTTGGAAATACTGAGAACACCCCAATGTATTGAAAAATCATACCTCTTTTGGCTCAAGTTTTCCTGATTACCCTCAGGACAATGGTGGCAGGTGTGTCAATATTCAAAGACATTAATATTTTAAGCATTAAACTTTTATTACATACATTAGACAAATACAAAGGCAAAAAAATTGGGCTAGTGTTTTTATTTATATGATGTGGTGAATTTGCAACACTTGCTTCCCATTTCATGAAAAACCTGGGCAACTGAAATGCAAAGAGTTGGAATATATAGTTGACTTTTTGCATCTTACCTCTCTGTGCCATACTGGATTTGTTGTGTTTGCAATAATAGTTGATCTTCTTTCTTGGCCATGATGGGCAAATGTTGGAAATGTGCTTTTTTTCCCAGGTCGAATGGACATCTTTAGATAAGGGTCAGGATTAAAAAACATCCCCTTCTTTAATCCCACTGCTCTGAGATCTGAAAGATAAAAAGTGAGGAGTAACCCCTTTGCACATCATGCAGTACAGTTACGCTCATGCACAGCTTTCAATAAATAATGATGTGCATGTGAAGTGCGGTGGTAGTCGTTATAGCGTCGCTGATAATAATGAAACAACCTGTGTAGACATAAAAAACCCTATTACAATAAAACTGACAGACAAAATATATAGACTTAAGAAAACACACACAGACAAAATCTCCGACACTGCTAACATTAATTCCACCTGCTGAAAATCACAGCCGCTGGGATGGACGTCATTTACAAGAGCGACACTGAGACTAGCGGCAGTTGTTGGACCAGCCGTATCCCGCCGCATATATTATCTCATTGAAGGGTTAGGATTAGGGTTAGGAGTTGGACACAATATAAGTGACTGGTTACCGCTTTAAAATCAGAAAATTCACTGCCGGATTTGTAAATAACGGGAATGCCACTTGCCATCATTTTCAGCTGCCGGAATTTATATCATCTGTGCCAGAAATATTGACTGTAGGTGTTCCAGTAAGTCTATATATTTTTCATGTCGTCTTTTTCGTAATAGACATTTTTTTTGTCTACATACATGATTTCGGTACTATCATCGTCATTAATTCGTACCCAACCCGAGAAGTGAGGGTCCCCCGTCTATGTCATCAACAGTGTTTCCACACAGGTGGAAAAGCACTTGGATCTAGTAAGATACAGAGAGGCTTTTTACACTCTACCTCTATAGCATGTGTTAAAATTAGTTTAGATATCAGGGACATATAAATTAATTGTTTTACATGTAAATATAAGGGGCCTGATTCATTACTGAGAGTAAAGCAACAAATGAGTAACAACCTTGGCAAAACCATGCTGCAATGTAAGGGGTGTAAATTAGCTTATTATTTTGCACATAAGGAACATACTGGCTGATTTTTTTTATGTAGGAAACAAATACTTAATAACTTTATTTCCAAACTGACTTTTAAAGTTGATCTAGGACAGTGGTGGCCAACCCGTGGCTCTAGAGCCACATGTGGCTCTTTGAGCTTTGAAATGTGGCTCCTGGCCGAGAACATCAACAAAGTACAGCGTTCCAGGCTCCGGCAGGGGCAGATTGGAAATCATTCACCTGCTTGACTGACCGAGAGCAGCCATGTCTGGTAACCTCCTCTGCACAATGTAGGGAGGTCACAGTGTCACAGACAATTAAATCTGGGAAGGAGGAGGTAGAGAGAGTGTAGTGTGCTCTTTCTCCCTCGTTTGCGCGAGCTCCAGTGGCTAAGGGCTGGAGGTGGGAGAGGTAAGTAAGGGGCATGTGAGATGTGATGGCATGTGATGAGGCTAAAGGGCTTTAAAGGAGATGTGATGGCATTTGGGAAGAACTGATGGAATATGTGGATGTCTGTTGGCATGTGTGGGGGTTTGATTGGCATGAATGGAGCACGTGGGGAGGTCTGATGGCATGTGTGGGGAATTTGGATAGATCTGATGGTATGTGGTGAGATCTGGTGGACATGTAAGGGGTTGTGGGGAAGTCTGATGGCATATAAATTGCATATGATGAAATCTGGTGGCAGGTGGGGAGGCTGATGGGCATCTGGGGAGGTGTGATGGGCATGTAAGGGACATGTTGGGAGGTCTCATGGGCATGTGACAGTATCTGACAATCATTTCTGGGTCATGTGGGTAGATTTGATGGCATGTGGAGAGGCTGATGGGTGTGTAAGGGGCATGTGGGGAGGTCTGATAAGCATTTGGAGTAGTCTGATAGGCATGTGGGAAGATCTCATGGCATGTGGGCAGATCTGATGGGCATGTAAAGAAGTCTAAGGTATTGTGGATGCAGTAGCAGTGTGAGCTACTGTGAAGAGACTACTAGTAGCCCTGTGAACCCTCCTCCACTGGACAAAGTAGGGAGGCAAGAGCTGTACAATGCAGAACTGTGCTAATTTGATAATTATTCCGAAAATTTTGCAATGTGTTCGATATTTTCTTTTTTGCTTAGCACGATATTGTAAATTATGTTATATTTTCAATGTATCTGTGTCCGGTATGTAAGCACGCGTTTATACTGGGTATATGTATATGCACACATATATAGAAGGTAAAGTTGGCTCTTTGCGGTACCTATGTTTTTTGGGCTCTTTGTCACTGTCTGGTTGGCCACCCCTGATTCCCTATACCAACTATAAATCTGCCATCATATTTTAAACCCCCCCCCCCCCCCTCCAATACAAGGTTCAAAGTTACTTTTTTGCTTTACGTTCCTTAACAAATCAGGTCCAAACTGTTTACATGCAGTTAAAAAGGTAAAAAATATATTAAAAAAATACTGACATATACACACAGGTCCTGAGTCATTAAATAGAGCAAAGCAAAAAACAGGAGTAAGTTTGCACCTTGGCAAATCCATGTTGCATTGGAGGGGGAGGTAAATTTAAAATGTAGGGACAGATTTATACTTGTAAAAATAAAGTGTTGAGGTATATGTGTGCTAGCATTTAGCACACATATCCCCTAGCATTTACTTTATGTGCAAAATAGCCTAATTTGCACCCCTAGGTTAACTGGCTGGTAACAAAATGAACCGTAGTATGTGTGAGTTTAATGGAAGAGAATTTAGACTGTATACTCCAATTGGGCAGGGACCTGAATACTGATGTGAATGATTATATATTCTATGAAAAGTGCTGCATAATGTAGTGGTGATATATAAATAGATAAATATAAAATAAATAAATAATAAGAAATAATAAATTTAATTACCTCATCAGAAGCCCCTGGTCTGTGATATTTATCATAGTACAACTGAGAAACCTAAAGGGGCTACACTGTTGCGCATGTGCCTGCCCCCTTACATGACTTATAGAGAGAATATGAAAGGTGGTCTTGCTATATGAACCATGAAACATGGTCATTAAGGAGATTAAGCAAAAAAATTAAAATAAAAATATGCCTGAATACATTGTTTAGGAGGTAATCAAGTGAATTCACAAACCTACAGAACGGTCTTAAATTTAATATAAAGAGCTTTCCTGTAAGGTCAAAGACAACCATGCTTCTGTTGAACTTACCATACTAATTCTCATCTATCACCACACAATACATTATCTCCTTCCAACTCTGTACTGTGTATTGTAATGGGGTATTATATTTATTAACTTTGGCATAAATATTACATATTGTCATTACTTAGCAGTGACATGGTTAATCATCTAGCCCATCCTTGACATAAAGAGGTTAAGTTTCAAAGTACAATTTTAAATGGTCAAAACTCATCCAAGTATTCTATAAAAGGTCTGGATTCAGTCAAACATATACATTCGCTAGGACAAATACATTTATGAACACAAATGAATAAAAGCATAAGGCAAATGAATAAAACCATAAGGCCAGAACACATTCGGATGTTATGTGCATATAATGAGGTTCCCTTGACGTTGGGATGCAGGCTTAAATCTTTTGATCAAAATATGAACTAATACCTCATGTTTTCATTTTGCTAGACACACACAGATATGCAGTGAAAAGGATAAGCGCTGACAACTGTCTTTTTGTTTAATATTATTTATCCCTTAGAATAATATTTCTGACATATTAAAAATAAAACTTGTGTTATTATAGCATTTCTTGAATTATTTCTCTATTCACTACAAGATTTTTAATACTCTTTATTTGGAATGTGACAATAAAAAGATTTCTTTTGATATGCAGATTGGGTTACATAAGTAGGAAAGCAAGATTACACTTCAAAGATCCATGTGTGCCAGATTGACATTAAAATACATTTTTATGTTGAGTCGAGAAGATCTATAATTTATGTAATTTACATTTTCTGGGAATTCATATAACAAGCATTCAAAAATCTAATGATTATGGAAGGAAGTATAATATTAAGAATGGATGCCAGGTGGGTACATTAAATTCCATATGCAAAGAATTTGATCTAATTGACCCCCCAATATATTATTGTTTTTAAATATTGAAATTGAAGACAATTCCTAAAAGTACCATTACACATCTATCAGCAATAATATTTTATTATAGTCAATTTCTCAACTATAAATCCTTTAACTCTCTGAATTCTTAGTTGACTTTGCTATTGAGGTGGCCTTTTCTTACATTTATACAACATGTTTTTATCCAGAGACCTACTATCCAGAAATATCTTAAATCTAGAAACAAGACGAAATTGCTGCTGTTCAGTAATAATGTCACACCCATGGACATGACCCCTATTAGATCGGCTCATACTCCAGTTACTGTGAGGAGAACTGCTGAAAGTGGCAGGAGCGGGTTATACACGGGAGCCCTCACACTATTAATAGAACAACGCTGGAACTTAAAAGACGCTAATTACCGGATTCCGGATTTCCAATAAACCAGGTGTGGTATCGTGAGTTAACCTACTTATACCACTACCTGCTTTTATAAGCACAGTTCTCTGAGTGATCACGGAAGTGGACTTACCATGAATCCAATTACTATCTGGTTTTTTTAATTGTGCACATACTATTTTAGCTAAGAGATGTACTGTTTGAAGACAGAGAATAGAGATTCTCTGTATTTCTATGAGCCTACCACCTGGGATAATTTGATTAAGACTTATGGAGCTCACTCACTGCCGTTTTGTATAGAGAACACACCGATCTCTGTACTAGCTGATACATAACTATTATTTAGCAGTGTTACACTGGAGCCCTATATAGGTCAATATCCATGTGTGGGGTCACAGTTTATTACACAGTCATTTGACTTATTTCAGATATTTGCTTAATTGCATGTGATTTCTATATACCTTTTTAGATATAAGTGGAGAGTATTACAGCTCTCTCGGTTCTACAATACGCTCTGGCATTTTACATGTATGTTGCCCTATGGGCCTGTATCAACATTGTTTATTATTAAAGGTTTTTACTTGATCTGAATCCTTTCCACAAATTTATATTGATCAGTGTTTGTCAGTCCCAGAGCTGTGTTTTTTTTGTATATTGCTATTGAGGTGGCCTTTTCTTACATTTATACAACTTGTTTTTATCCAGAGACCTACTATCCAGAAATATCTTAAATCTAGAAACAAGAAGAAATTGCTGCTGTTCAGTAATAATGCCACACCCATGGACATGACCCCCTATCAGCAGGGGCGGGCTGGCCCGGGTGGCAGGGGGGCATCGGTCCCCCGGGCCGCTCAGATTCAGCGCTGTTAGGGCTGCCCCTCAGTTGCAAAATCTCCTGATTCCGGCCGCATCCCGTGTCATGAGATGCGGCGCCTGCATCTCATGACACGGGATGCGGCCGCATCACATGACACGCGATGCGGCCGCGTCATTGGACGCGGCCACATCGCTTGTCATGTGATGCGGCCACCTGTGCTCCCCCCGGGCTGATATATGCCAGCCCGCGCCTGCCTATCAGATCGGCTCATACTCCAGTTACTGTGAGGAGTACTGCTGAAAGTTACATAGAACCTGTCACCAGTCAAGAATGAGCAAAACCAGTTGTATCTTGGTGACCCAAGCTACTCAAGAGAGTGCCTGTAAAATAGGTTGCTTGGTATACAAGAAATTCAGCACAGCCTAGAAATCAAACATATATCAGGATACAATTGTAGAATAAATATAGGAATATATCTATGTGATTCCTCTGAAAAATATGTGAAAATAAGAAAGGGCTGAACAAATTAATTTTTTCCCACTTCATGTTTCCAAATAAAAAGGGAACTATATATACTGTAATTTGCTACCAAAAGAAAGTATCATTTCTCCACTTCCCAAATAAAAAGATTCCCATGAATTAATTGACTAATACATAAGTTATTTCATGACACATTGCACTATAAAAAGGAAAGAGCCATTTAATCCGCTAGTTTGATATGAAAACACAAGTAGTTTAAGCATAGTAAAAACTTTTATTTGAGGACAACAAATTCAAGAAAGTATTTAACTTTGTTATATGATTTATACAATATTGCTCTTGAGGGATCCATATTGTAAAAAACATTATTCAAATATATCTGGAAAAGCAACCATGGCACTGACAACTCAATACTGAATCCTGCCATTCAAACATTTAATTTACATTTTTAAGACATGCTGAAATATTCAGTTCTTGATTTGTTTTTGTTTGTTTGTTTATCCCTATTAGTCTCTTAAATCTATTTTATAATGATACGTTGTCATATATCAGTATGTTTCACTTATATCTTTGTTGAATGTACTGTAATTCTCCCAAAATATGATTTTGGGCAAGATTTGTATAGTCTAACAAATACATATTAATGTTGGGCTACATAAGCAGCTCATAGTAAAAACATAGCAATACCTGATAAAGTGAAGCCAGCTAATTTTCGACATTGTTGAGCAGGAGAAAATCCTTCCATACCATCTGCTCCCATCTAAAAAGAAAAGAAAGATGAAAGGATTTTGTGATATGATAGCCATCGTATACTCTGCTGTAAGTTACAATATTGTAAGGAAACTCTAGTCATGGCAGTCTCAGCAGCTATGCTCCAAGTTTGTTTACACATTTCCTATTTAATTTTGTTACATATGTATATATTTGTAGATTCAGTGGCAATTTTTAATGTTGTCATATTTTAATTTGCAGGTGTCCGTATTCCAATGGGCTATACAACATAACAAAAACTAAAATGTGGTTATTTACATGTTTGCAAATGAGGAATGGTTCTAGTTATTCTCCCTCTCGATGTAGATCGAAGGAAAGGAAATGCAAGTTATGTAGCAAAATATGTTAAAATGAAATGAGGCTAGTAAAGACTGAAGATGAAAAACTTCTAATGCCAAAATGTTTTTCAAGTAAATAAGCAGCAATTAAAATAAAACCAATAAATTAACTAGTAAACTAGTAGAAATAATTGTTGTGGATAAATTGAAAAGACATCTTTTACAAATATATTTTTTAATCTGTCTTCACACAGGAAGAACTTTAAAATTTAAAATGCCATAATTTCATCCACGCAATGAGCATTGACTCTTTAAGGAATCACATTGCATTGATTGTGATTTCCAAAGTGTACTATTGAAATTCCATACAATTTATTTTTTCTGCCACTAGATGGCAAATTGACAGACATGTACTGCACATGTCAGATGGATGGAAAAGGGAAGTATGGCCATTTCTAAAAACCTTGACCAGCCCAAGGGCTACACAGCCCGGGCTGGTTTAAACTACAACATGGAAACCCCAGTCGGTAATGCTGGAGAGAAGACTTAACATACTGAACATTTACTGATTAACAAAATACAAATTACACTTGCTTTCAGTGTCATGTTCACCATTACACAAGTGTATCTTGGTTAACCTGTCAAGGTGCTCCTTTTCATTATTGTTGTATACATGTGGTTAGAAACTGACTCAAAATATTTTCCTTTGCCTAATGCTGCCACAAATGTGATATGTTTGGACAAAATGTATTGCAATGCCCAATAATTATCTGATTGAAATCAATCAAATTAATAATGCACATGTTAAAAAATGCAATCAGAAAATGATTGCAGATTGATGCTACTACCTGTGTGTAAAGTTATCTATCATCTGCCCTAACAGGCACTGCTCAAGCTGCATCAGGCCATATTTTGTGCTAAGTGCGGGTCCACTGGTCCTGTCTCTCGGCACTTGAGCCAAGTGGCAAGACTGACCCATGGGTGGGACTGAAGCAGTAGTGTATACATCAAAACTGTCAACCTGTGGATGTTCAGCTGCTGTAGATCTACAAGTCCTTGCATGTCTGCATGATTACATAAAAATTAGAATAGGTGGGGCGTGAGTTGGCAGCCAAGATGGTCACATGAACTTTCTAATGGTTCCTTGCAGTTGATGCCTTAATCTGATGATATCTGCTACAGATGGCTTCTATTCTCAGTGTAACCTGCAGGTTGTCCTATAGGAGCAACAGAGCTTTTATTTGAGGGGATCATAGACGTCCGAAAAGCCATAGAACCTAACTAACTAACTGTCAGGAATGCTGTTTTGGCTCAAATGCCACACAGACAGAGGTCACAACCAGCTCATACTCCCAGCAGATTGCATGAACTGCTTTCTACCGGACATACCTGCTATAACATGCAACAGCTTTTGACAGCCGATGCGTCTTCACAGCAGTCGGGACTGTACATAAGGTAACAGACAGTCTTCTGTAACCAGACACAAGAGGCATAAATCCAGCTGTCACTTGCTAGACTGTGTCTTCCTTCGTATAGCGGATTGTGACTGCCCGTGCCTTGAGTACGTCCTCCAGTATTCACTAGCACCGAGGATAAGAACTGCCTTTGACCTATCTCAGCCTGCTCAGGTTTCATACTTGATACTGCTCGTGGCCAGGTGTGTATTTTCCCTAAACTGCACAATCCCTGTCACACATAATTTTTTGCTGGCTGTTCTCTTTTGTGCTAAGCACTGCTGACACCTAGAGTCCACTTTGAAATCTGCAGTTGCTTTAGACATCTAAACGTGGGCAACTAGGGCGCGAAAATGCCAGGACTCATCACTCCTCGATATTTGAAAGTGTTGCTTTGGTTAAACCCGCCTAGCTGCCAATGGCAGTTTACTTTCTGCGGTCACCCCCACAGCAACGGTGAATCCCTCTAACACTCACCAGGACGCAGCCGATTCTGTGGTCCCCTCAGGTCTCCCGCACTCACGGAGGCTCTGAATACTGCAAAAGCTTGGCGCTCATATTGCTGATTGGACCCTGCTCCCTGTACAAATAGCGCCTCTTGACTTGGTAGATGTATTCTCAAACTTCTACCTGTGATATTCGGGCAAGTTAAAACAGTACCCTCACGAACATTGAGGGGGCGTGGCTTGGTGGCCATCTTTGGCAGACGTGGGATACAGGAGCTCCTGATATTTTGGCCCTGAATTGGCAGTTCCGGGATATATTGGACCGGTTCCGCACCAGCTGCAGCCCGGTATTGACCCCAGAAACACCAGGGGATCAGATCAGCCCGCTCACAACACCAATCACCCTATTCCTCGCCGAGGTTCTCCGATCGCTACATTCCGCAGGTATCCGCCGGGAAGGACCCCCCCCTTTGGAGCCTCTACGAGATCTTACCTGGGCGCTGACAGCCTCCGGGAGGCTGGGCAGTGCTTCCACCGAAGTTGAGGACCCCCACTGCGGAGATTCTTCCCGACCGCCGAACCGGAAGTGCCCGGCCCGCACTTCCGGTCATCAGATCCCACAGAGCTGCGGCAGTGGAAAGTGGGAGCCGCCGCTCAGAGTGTCAGCTCGGCTGCTCGCTGGCCCAGTGGAGGCGGAGACCCACACCTGCTGCTGCCTGCGCCTGCAGAGTACCTGATTCAGCTGGCTGCCGCGTCTGTGCCCCATTACCTGCGTTCAGCTAGGCGCTGAGCTGCCTGTCTGCCGACTGCATCCCCCATCAGAAGCTGTGCCTTCTAGGAAGCCTGTGGTCCTAGCCCAGAAGGGTACACGCTGTGGTCCACTTGTAAGCTGCCTGCCAGATCGATCCTGGGTCTGCTGTGCCTGGAGCTCAGGTGAGCACTTTCTTCTACTGGTCTCTGCAGTTAGTAGAGTCCTGGGACATCTCGTTACTCTGCAGTTTACACTGAGTGAAGTTTGTATGCGGACTGTCAGTTTTCCCATATAACTGTGGAATCACTGCCACCTGGTGGTCGATTACATATACTGCAGCCTTCATCAACATAGTCATTTTTCTCACCCCTGTGCAAAAGCCTGTTCCCCACTATATTCCCACTGCATTGCGTTTTCGATTTCACTGGGATCACTCTGCTATTTGTCTAAAAGGAGCCGCGGGCCACTGGCCCCTGCAAGCCTGAAATGATCTAATCACCTACTACATGCTGAGAGGGGGAGGAGCCTCTTATATGCTGATGTACTACTCTATATCTCTCTGAGTCTCCCCATCTACGTGGGCTCGTCTACTGCATTTTACTCTTTTACTCTAGCCCGAGGCGGCGGCCCAGAACACCTTATTGCTTCTAATCATACCCTGCTTCACTATGCCTAAGGGCAAAAAGACCCACTCCAAAGGTCTACCCCAGTATTTCGCAAAGCAAAAGACTCCCACCTCTCACCAGGAAAGAACGGACTCTCCACATTTCTCTGCTGAATCTGATTCTGACGAAGAAGATGACACGGCTCCTATTACTAGGTGGGACTTAATTACTCTGATTAAAGAAATGAAGGAGCTCAAGTCATCCGTCCATTCGGAGGTACAAACTGCCTTGCATTCACTGCGGGCGGAAGTGGCCCCCATAGGGAATCATACCGATGAGGTGGAAAAGAGATTGGAGCCGGTGGTGACATTCCAGACTGGAATGGAGGAAGACATCCGACTTATCCGTAACGACTTAACTTCAATTCAGGAGCACCAGGAGGACATGGATAACCGGGCCAGACGGAATAATCTACGTATCAGTTGAGCCTCCGCAACTCGACTTATACCTCAAGAAGCTCTTCTCTCAGCTTGCCCCTGAGGTCCTGGAGGAACATTTGCTACTGGACAGAGCCCATAGGGCACTAAAGCCAAGGCTACCCGATCAAAAACAACCCAGAGATGTTATCTTGCACCTTCATTTCTTCACGGCAAAGGAGATGATCCTGCGAGGCGCCAGAAAGCTGCCCAACCTCATGTATGAAGGTCACACTCTACAGATCTTTCAGGATCTCTCGCCGGTTACTCTAGGCAGGCACAGGGAGATGGCCCCAGTGACGCAGATCCTGAGAGCCCGTAATATTAGGTACACATGGGACTTCCCTTTCCGTCTCTTTCTCTGGTATGAAGAACGCCAGATTTCTGCAAGATCCCTACCTGAAGCTCAGGCACTTCTCCAGCGACTGGGCATTGCCCCAGGGTCCTCCTCTGGAGCCTCGCAAGCATCTGGATCAGAAACTACCTCGGCTGCCCCTCGACTTCAAAGAGCTCATAGAAGCGAATGGCACACGTCCAGAAGACCGTCCACCTCACACAGACCTGCCTCTTAAAGCTGAGTATTTCTGTCTCCTTACCAGAGAAGGCAATTCTATATAAGAGCGGGTCCCTATAGACTCCTGTAGTCCATTGGATTACCCCATGAGCAGGCATAGGAAAAATGCAACGGGCCCGCTCTGTCCTGTCCTGTCACTGACTTACTAGTTTTGGTTCCATGTTGCTTTGTATAGATGTTATAGTGTGGCTGTTTCTCTCTTCTTCCTGTTCCTTTTTATAGGTTGTACACTGAGAATGCGGCCCTTCAAGTATGCTGCCTCTTCAGGCCTTCCAATTACTCCTGCTTCACCAACATTCAGGCCTGTTTGTATCTATTATTATTGATGTTTTATTTTTGTTTTTATTTCTCCACTACATTTGGTTGTACGTTATTGGTCTCTATTTTTACCTAAGGCCATGTGCTTTTCTGTTCTTCTTATCTGTTACATTTGAAATTTGGAACTCTATTGGTATGTCTAGTAGATGCACTGTCATATATTCCTGTTGTTTTGTTTTTATCCCACACAGAAAGGTTCTGGACATGCACCCTCCCCCCCTGAGCCCACTGGAGACATGCTGTGTCTCCTCCACCCCCTGTCGGCACCCTTCCTCACGTCACCAGATTTATGCCGGCTAGTCATGTTCCCCTCAGAGGTCTCTGCTCTCAGCTGGTCCCCAGATACCCAGAGTATTGCACCCTTCTCCCTACCAGCTTCATAGCTTCACCACACCCAGCCTTTCCTCCTCTATCCCTCACCATCTCTCCCACACCCGTCCTAACCGGGTCGTCATATTTTTCTATCTCCTCAGACCATGTGCTCCAAGCCATTCAGCTTCTGTGTCTCTTATTTAATACACCACCCCTAACTTTCTCATGACTCTCCGCCTTTTATCCTACAACATAAAGGGACTTAACTCCCCCCCAAAAACGAGGCAAACTCTTCACATCCCTGCAGATCCTCAAGGGAGATCTAATTTTCCTTCTAAACGCTTCCCTCTCACCTTCCATGCATGTGACTATACCCAGAAGAGACGCGGGGTGGCTATTCTATTTGCACGCCACCTTAATTTTGAATTACAGGATACACATAGCGACAATGAGGGTAGATTTCTCATCCCAGTAGGTAATTTGAACAATCTGCCCTGCACCTTGGTCAATATTTACGCCTCTAACCAAGACCAGCACAAATTCTTTAAACGTCTGGGTACGCTACTATCTCGGGTTCGTAAAGGGGAACTGATTGTCGCGGGGGATTTTAATGCGGTCCTCACTCCTTCCTTAGATAGATCCACTTTCCCGACCACCCTACCCGACAGGAGAGACAGATTGAACTCTAAGGCCCTACAAGATTTTTTAAAACTGCACAACCTATATGATTCGTGGCGCATCTTCGATCCCCTAGCCAGGGACTACTCCTTCTATTCCCCTGTGCATAACACATACTCCAGAATCCATGATCCTGCTCAGCCATGACCTCACCCTTAAACTCCTTAATTCGCACATCCACCCAATCACCTGGTCGGACCATGCCCCGATTTCTTCTGACCTGTCCTAGCTGGCCCTGCGACCTTCCTCCTTTACGTGGAGAATGAATCTCTGCTTCACGACAGTAACACGGTGGCTCATCTCAACTCCCTTCTAGAAGAATACTTCAAAACTAATGATTCCCCAGACATCTCACCCACAACTCTATGGAATGCCCATAAGGCTGTTATCAGAGGGCATCTTTAACCCTAGCTTCTAGTGCCAGGAAAGAGAGACTCGCTAAAACAATTCATCTCACTAATTCCCTAAACAACTAGAGAAGCGCAGCATAAGGCCAACTCAGATCCTTTGCTTCTCCAACAGATTATTAAAACGTGAGGCAAGCTTAACCTTTTGCTATCACACCAGGTGGCCAATAAGTTAAATTGGTTAAACCAACAGTACTATGAAAAAGGTGACAAGGCAGACAAAATTTTAGCCACCCGACTTTGCACCAAAATTTCAGCTCGTAATCTCTTGGCTATTAGGGACTCCTCCGGGGTGATGGTGTATGACCCAAAATTGATCCGGGCCGCTTTCCAAAAATACTATCTAAAACTATATAACCTGCCACAACCTTCTAATGATGCTGCCCGCCAGAGGCAAAAAGAATGTATAGAGGATTTCTTGGCAAATGCTCATCTCCCAAAACTCTCCCGTCAGGCGGCTTCCAGTCTTAGTGAATGTATTACCTCGGAGGAAGTTGAGCAGGTGGTAAAGGCGCAGAAAGCCGGCAAGGCACCTGGACCTGATGGGTTCTCGGCAGTTGGTTCCCCGTTTGTGCACCCTCTTTAACTCCATTCTTAAAGGAGCCCCTTGGCCCAAGGAGTCCAAGGATCTCCCTGATTTATAAGGAGGGAAAGGACGTGCATAATTGTGCTAGCTACCGTCCAATATCCCTACTTAATAATGACGTCAAGCTCTACGCCAAAATTCTCGCCAACTGACTTAACTCTGTACTCCCCTCCCTAATTCATTACGGCCAGGTGGGCTTCATCCCCGGCAGGCAAGCTAGGGACAATATTATTATTATTAATATTATTATTATTATTATTATTATTAATTTGTATTTATAAGGCGCCACAAGGCGTCCGTAGCGCCGTACAGGGACAAACAAACTACAATACAATGGGAGACAGCACAGTACAGTAAACAGTAAGCACAGTAACTCAGTAAGCTCAATGCACAGCTAGAGAGGGCGGGGAAGGGGGAGGGAGGATCCACAAACGACGGGGCCCAAGAAGGAGGGCGCAGAAGACAGGGAGAGCCCCAGGGGGGAGGAGGGAGCGAGAGTGGACATGGGGTGGAGGACCCTCGAGGAGAAGGGCTAAGTAGCTGGAGAGCAGAGTTAGAAGTGGTGGAAACAGGAGGAGAGATGGCCCTGCTCAGAGGAGCGTACAATCTAAGGGGAGGGGTGGACAGACAGAGAGATGCAGGGGAGAGAGGGAGAGTAGGGGGACGGAGGCAGAAGATAAGGTAGGAAGTTAAGTGGGAGACAGAAAGGCTTTAAGAAAAAGGTGGGTTTTTAGGAGGAGAGCCGTTGATCTTATCCATATACTCAATGCAAGGAAAACCCTCTCGATTGTCTTGGCGCTGGATGCCGAAAAGGCCTTCGACAGGATCTCCTGGCAGTTCATGACCCATACACTGAAGCATTTTGGCCTGACTGGAGATTTTCGGAAGGGAGTGCAAGCCTTATACTCCTCTCCCTCTGCTATGGTTATGGTCAATGGCTCTCCTTCGGACTACATAACGATCAACAATGGTACACACCAGGGGTGCCCCCTTTCCCCCCTTATTTTCGTCTTTGTTATTGAACCCTTGGCGGTCACGAGCCGAGCTTCACCGGATGTGAGGGGGGTGCACACGGGGGACCTAGAGAGCAAGATCTTTCTATTTGCCGACGACGTGCTCTTGACCCTTCTGCAGCCAAGAATATCCCTGCCCAATGTATTTTCCATCATGTCCCACTACGGGGTACTCTCCAGCTATAAAATTAATATCACCAAATCTGAGGCACTCTTAGTTAATCTCCCTCCCCGTGATTGTCACGATACCACCTCCCAATTTAATTTTCAATGGCAAAAGAAGAAGTTAAAATATCTGGGGATCTACGTCACCACCACCTATGAGTCCCTCTATCAAGAGAATTACCCGGTTCTCTTCCTCAAACTTAAATCTGACATCTTCTCTTGGAGGTCCCTGATCATCTCGTGGCTGGGCAGGATCATTGCTGTTAAAATGTCTATTCTCCCTCCAATTCTTTATCTATTCCAGACACTCCCCGTTAGGGTCCCCATTTCTGAATTAATTGCTATGCAACGACACTTCGTTAAATTTGTCTGGTGGGGCAGGACTCCCAGGGTCTGACTAGCCCAGCTTAAGAAACCTACAAAATGCGGAGGTAGGGGCTTTCCGGATCTGAAGGTGTATTACTGGGCAGCTCATCTCAGTTCTATTGTCACTTCCTTTGCTCCTCCGGCCTCCCACGCATGGGCAGATATAGAAGTAGCTCACCTCTCCCTACCAAACCTATCTAGTATCTGGGGACTACCTAAACAAGCTAGGCTTGCACGGATCAAACGATTCCCTACCTTACTATTTGCCGCCCGCAACTGGGAGACCTGCAAATGCCACCTCTCTACCCCCTCAACTTCTTTGAATATCATGCCCTTATGGCACAACACTGCTTTCCCCTCCGGCGGACTTCAGTCCTTCTCCCTGCCATGGACCGCCGTGGGCATCCGATTTGTCGGTGACCTTTTAGACCAAGGAGGATTTATAACCTTTGATACTCTCTGCTCCAAATTTCCCACACTAAACCCACCATTTTACCAATACTTACAAATCAGACATTTCGTCCTCTCTCTCCTGTCGGGCAATTTACCTCCATTGGCCTCCTCCTTTGAGACCCTCTGTCTCTCCTCTCCGCTGCAGAGAGGCATGATCTCCTCAATCTATAATTTACTTCTAGACAAATTATTGATTTCCGGGAATAGCCATGAAAGAGAGTGGGAGAGAGATTTGGGTCCCCCCCCCCCCCCCCCGGAGGAGGACTGCTGGGAGACCATCAGATCGATTGTAGCCTCTAGTTCTATCTCCACTTTAATTAAAGAGAATGCATACAAGATTCTCTACAGATGGTACCTTACGCCTGACAGGCTAGCTTAAATGTACCCAATTGCCTCCCCGGCCTGTTGGCGGGAATGCGGACATAGAGGTACCTCCTTCCATATCTGGTGGTCTTGTCCTGTCATCTCCTCCTTCTGGGATAAAGTAGCTACTTTCCTTTCCTCCCTTCTTCAGTTCCCTATCCAGAAGGATCCTTGGTCCTTCATCCTCTGCTACCCTATACAAGATGCTGACGTCCCCTCTGCAAAATTGGCTTCGCACGTCTTGGCAGCCGCTAAGTGCCTGATAGCCAAATCCTGGAAAAGTGCAGCTCCTCCCAGCGTCTCTTCTCTAAAATCCTATATTTGGTTCATTGCGAGCATGGAAAAAATCACTTTTCACCTACGGGATAAAGACGACAAGTTTTACCAAATCTGGGCCCCCTGGCTACATCACTGAAGCCACTAATACTCCCCCTCCTAGAGGTTGTCTCGTATGTCCTAGATAATTCTATCCATAATAACCCTATAGATAGAGAGAAAGCTACTCCTTCTGAGATTTGAGACGTCGGCCGGTATTATCTTACTAGCACAGACGACCACCCCCCCTCCTGCCCACCCACCCCTCCCCACCCATTGCCCTTTTTAATAATAAGGATATTGCTTGTGTCAACACAGTTTTCCAGTTTTTGTGCTACATGTTGCTATGTACAGCAATTTCTAACATGTATTGTGACAGTGTTTGCCTTGTTTTGTATGTGTATTCTGTTACTGTTATCTCATTGTATACTGGCTGTCACCCAGGTTGTTTGAATAAAATTTGAGTTATAAAAAAAACAAAAACAGTACCCTCACAATTCCCCCTGAATACTCAGAGTACACAATGCAGTAAGCCTTCACCCTCTACCCGGGGCCCGATGTGCCCTGATTGATTTTCCAAGCGCTATTGTGCAGGTCCCCTTTTTTCCTTCCTACAATCTCATTGCTCCCTGTTTGCCTTCTACATCCTATGTTCCTCCGCTGTCATCAGCATGTCTCATAAGAACAAAAAAAATCCCGCAACTCTAGTCCCAACTTCTTTGGGAGAAAAAGGCTTGCAACCTTCCTCTGATCATTTAGACACTTTGCCAGCTTCTCCATCTCCAGCCTCTGATCTCGACCCCCAGATTCAAGCTGTTATGATGAATCTAGGGGTGAAAGAAACTCGCTCCCGGCGCAACAATATTCGTGTACATAATGTATTAGAAGATATTTCACCATCTGAGATTCAACCTTTCCTTAAAGGCCTCTTCACGTAAATACTCCCAGACCAGTCTGACTCCGACCGCATGATGAATCGCACACACCGTGCCTTCAGGGCCAGACCAGCGGCAGACCAACCTCCACGTGATATTATTGTGCGCTTCCATTACTACCACATCAAAGAGTGCATCCTAGCATCTACAAGGAACTCTTCCTCAATTTCCTTTAGAGACAGACATACAACTATTGCAAGACCTTGCCCCTCCACTATTCAGAAAAGAGGAGCTCTTCAACCTGTCACCAGGATTTTATGCCAACACAATATTCGTTACCCCTTGGAAATTCCCTTTCAACTTCAAATATTTGCGGCAAACACAACTCACTATGTCAAAACCCTAGACCAAGGCCAAGAAATCCTAGCCAAGCTTGACATTCTCCCTGATTCCGTCTCACTCCCCAATCCTACATCAAGGCAAGGTCGTTCGCCACCTCCAGCTCCTGAGTGGTCTAAAGTTTCCCGGTGTCGAACTAGAGACACTTCCCCAACCTGATGTGCTCAAATGTCCTCACATACCTTCCTTCCTGATTTCACTTTTCCTAAAGTTCCTATGTCAAGCAGACTGCCGCTGCAGAGATTACTTTTCTCGCACCTGTCTGCTAGCCTTAACTGTCTTTTGGCATTTCTTTTGGCACCTCATGATGGATATCGGTTTTGGAACTTCCTTTTGCCATTTAATTACAACCAACTAGATGTCCTTTTTTCAAAAGTCCTGAAACCATCAGATCAGAACCTCTAGTTCCTGATTATAAATTCTGGTTGACTGTTATTTGTCATTTATAGCTTTAAGAAAAAGTTTTCGTATTATATCTCTACATATATCACCTCCCCCTTTTTTTCTCCAACTCCCTCCTCCCCATTTAACATTCTTCCTTTCTTCCACTCCCTTCCTCCCCTTCCTTCCTCCCATTGCACAACCTTTTTTTGCAGTGGGATAATTACCTGTTGTAAATGACTAAAACTGCCAATTACCACATCCAGTCTATAGCCCAATTGGGCTCCTCTCATTCTTTCTTCTTCCTCTCTCTCTCTTTTTTCTTTTCTTTTCTTGTGGTTTCCTCTCTCCTTCCCCCCTTCCCCTCTCTTCTACTTTCCCTCTAAGCACATCTGGACTAATCCTTTCCATTATTACAGTACGTTCTTTTTAACAGCGATCAACCCTCCTCAACCTCAATGGACTTGAAACTCCTCTCAATCAATGTTAACGGCCTCAACTCCCCTTGCAAGCACACAATAGACTGAGCTAGACACATATGGACACTTTTCAGTCTATAGGATTAACCCTACCAAAACTGAGACATTAGAATTTTACATCCCTCAGGGAGACAAAATAATTCTAGATCATGTATTCCCATTTACCTGGCACCGGCACAAAATAAAATACCTGGGCGTCTTTCTGACAAAAAAATCTATCCCACCTCTTCCAAGCTAACTTTCCCCACACTCTATCCTGAATAAAAGCAGATTTGAACATTTGGTCGCATCAGTTTATCTCCTGGATAGGCCGCATTAATGCTGTCAAACTGAATATACTTGATAGATTATTATACATTTTCCAAACCCTTCCCATTTGCATTCCTATTTATGTATTTCAATTTCTTCAACAGAAGACATCCAAATTTATTTGGGTAGACAGATGTTCACGTATAAGACTTAGGACTATATTTACTAAACTGCGGGTTTGAAAAAGTGGGGATGTTGCCTATAGCAACCAATCAGCTTCTAGCTGTCATTTTGTAGAATGTGCTAAATAAAATATAACTAGAATCTGATTGATTGCTATAGGCAACATCTCCACTTTTTTAAACCAGCAGTTTAGTAAATATACCTCTTAGAGTTCTCCAGAGGTTCTCGAGAAGTGGAGGTCTCTGTATTCCAAACTTCAAAAGATACTACCTTTCAGCCCAACTCACTCAATGTGTCCTATGGAACGGTCCCACATCTACTAGGGTCTGGATAACTCTAGAGGGTCTGGGAATGCTGACACCTGCTTCTCTTTTGCAACTCCCAAGGGCGCATTGTCCCAAACAAGCCCTGATTCATCCCACAGTTTCCCTCTCCCTGGCGATTTGGGACTCATCTTCCAGGCTGCATGGTATTTCCTCATACCCCTCCCCATTAGTCTCCCTTTTAAACTCTCCAGAGTTCCCTCCATGCCTGCTCCATGTCTCGTTCTCTCCCTGGCACACCCGAGGGACACGGTTCTTAAATTACATCACCTACAACGCATTATTCCCCCAATTTGCCGACATTCAAGCAAAATTTGGTCTGCCTACACAGAAGTTTTATCAATACTTACAAGTTCGCAACCTTCACTCTACCCTCAAATCTCTCCTTATCTCTCGCCTACTCACTACCATCGAGGCATTGTGTCTGCGCCGAGCATCATCAGATCTCGTCTCCGCTATCTATTCCGATTTGATCTTCCCTTCTGTTCCTCCTCATGACCCTTGTGAGGGGGCATGGGAGCGTGACCTGTGCTACCCACTTGATGAAGAGGAATGGTTGGAAATACGGGAAAATTGCGCCTCTAGTTCAATTTGTGTTTGAATAAAAGAATATGTTTATAAAATTCTATATCGATGGTATTACGTCCCTACATGCCTTCATAAGATTTTACCCTAATTCTCCGACAGATGTTGGCTTTTATGCTCTGGCATAGGCTCATTTCTACACATATGGTGGGATTGCCCAAAATGTATCCCCTTCTGGCGTAAGGTTAAATCCCAGATAGAAACTGTGATTCAAATTTCCCTACTCTTTGATACAAAATGTTTCCTTCTTCCTCTTGGGTTTCTCTCAGCCACTAGACACCAAAATAAATTAGCTCGCCATGTTATTTCTGCTGCCACATGTCAAATCGCCATTGAATGAAGGCAGTCCACTCCCCTTTCCCTCATCACTGTGACTAACAGGATCTGGCATACCCACTGCATGGAGTACATGACCAGCATTTTACATAACTCCTCCAAATCCTTTAACAAAGTCTGGGATCCATGGATGTCCTTCTTTCAGTACCACTCCCCCTTTACTTAGGTCACACTCTCCTCCCACTCTCCCTCTCCCCATCTATGCTTTCTACCCCCTAACCCTGGGGTGGTCCCTGCCACACCACCCTTCTATCTACCTCTTTCATTTCCTAGCTCTCTATTTCTCTCTTCTCTTCTTCTGTCTCCTGCAGTTTCTTTCTTTCTTGTTATAAATAAAAAATTACCGGTCTTCCTTTTTCCATATCTTAGCAGCACAGTTGCCTAGTGGTTAGCACTTCTGCCTCAAAGCACTGGGGTCATGAGTTAAATTCCCGACCATGGCCTTATCTGTGTGGAGTTTGTATGTTCTCCCGGTGTTTGCGTGGGTTTCCTCCTGGTGCTCCGGTTTCCTCCCACACTCCAAAAACATACTGGTAGGTTAATTGGCTGCTATCAAAATTGACCCTAGTCTTTCCCTCTCTGTCTGTGAGTGTGTGTCTATAGTAGGGAATTTAGATTGTAAGTTCCAATGGGGCAGGGACTGATGTGAATGGGTTCTCTGTACAGAGTTGCGGAATTAGTTGCGCTAGATAAATAAATGATGATGATGATGATATCTTGAATATAATCTGACTTCTGTTCTCTCTAGCATACGGAGTGTTCTTTAACTAATGCACTGTCCACTATAATGGTCATTATAGTGGTTTAAGTTGTTTATCCAGCTGTATAGCATATCAGTGCACTGATTATTAAGAATCTCTATTTATGAATAGGCTCATGTTTTTAATTAATGGTGTACCAATAAATTTCTATTTATACTGTATACTTTTTCCACAAACTCATTTTTTAGAGTGTTTGCCATTCTCAGCGCTGTGTATTTCTCTTGATCACAAAGACCACAGCTATATGGCTGAACAATATTCACACACTGCCCCCCACCTGGTATTGTGTTTGCACTTTACAAAGCAAATACAGCTTTGCACCTGCAGTATACCTCGATTTCTGGAGGAGCTGAAGTATGCATAGACAAAGAGGGAGCAGTGAGTGGAGTAAATGGGACTGCTCTCAAGTATAAAAGGGGCACTACTCCACCTCCTTTTACGGAGTATTGCAGAACCGAGACTTATTTTTGCTAAGCAAGTTTATTGTAATGTAATCCACAAGTGGGGTGTGCACATTTCCAGAAGAGGTGCAATGAGAAAGAGTGCTTGACCATATGACTTCTAGAAAAATAACTTTGTTATTGCAGAGAGCTGATAAACAATGATGAATTACTGCACTCATATCATCATCTGACTCTACAGCTTGCCCCCTAGACTCTTCCCTCCTAACTTCTCAGCTCTCTCAGCACCATTGCATGACCATCTTTAACTCATCTTATCTCTTCAACCAGTCTCTCTCTATTGGCATATTTACAGCCTCCTTTAAACATGCACTCATCTCACCAATCCCCAAAAAACTTTTCTGACCCAGACTTTCTCTCCAACTACTGCCCTATTTCTTCTTTACCTCCATACTATTTGAACAACTTTAGTACAACTTCCTATCTCACTTTCAGCATCCTACTTAGACTACCCTCACAAATGTGATCAATGATCTACTTTCAGCAAAGTCTAAATGTCACTTTTACATACTCATACATACTCATCCTCCAAGACCAACCAGCTGCTTTCAACACGGATGATCACCATCTTCTCCTGCCACCCTTCACTTCATTCACCTTTGTGACACAGTTTTTTCTACCTATCAAACCAATCCTTCAATCTCTCTACTTCTGGCACATCCTCCCCTCCACTCCCCCAATCTGTTGGTGTCCCACAAGGCTTTGTCCTTACCTACAAAGCCCACTTCATATATCTCAAATCTCATCTATTCTCCCATGCCCTCTTAGATCTACCTCTGACCTGCATCTCACCTCATCTCTGGTAACCACCATTCACTCCCGCCTGCACGACTACTCACAATCTGCTACCCACTTATGCAATTCCCTACCATGCCCAATCAGACTCTTTCACAGCCTTGCAATCTTTAAATGCGCTGTCAAAACCCATCTCTTTATTCAAACGGACCCTTCCACCAGCTATACTACTTACCCTCACATTTCTCACTCAATCTATGCACACGCCTCTTTTCTCAGCTATGCCCAGGGCCGTCTCTTCCATTGGGCACAATGGGCAGGTGCCCGGGGGCCCTGCGGGCAAGGGGGCCCGTCCGAGGAAGCACTGAAAAAAAAAAATCCTGAAAAAAATAAGAAATGAAAATACTTACCTTGTGGTCACATCAGCGACGATCCGGCTCCCTCTCTGGTCCCCTCTTCTGTGCTGTGCTCGCAGTGAATGTTGGGCGTGATGTCACGCCCAACATTCACTGCAAGCACAGCATGGAGGAGCGCAGAAGAGACTCCACGGTGCGGAAAAAAAAAAAGAGAAGGGGATCGGACTTAAGGTAAGTTAAGGAGGCATATATATATATATATATATATATATATATATATATATATATATATATATGTGTAAACAGAAAGTGATTATATATACAAAATCACTTTTTTTTACATACATATATATTTTTTTTTACACACACACACACTATATATATATATATATATATATATATATATATATATATATATATGTATATGTTATATTTATTTGGGGGCCCCGGTCACTGCATTGCCCGGGGGGCCCATAATATAGTTAAGGTGGCCCTGGCTATGCCCTTTTCCCATTGGATTGCAAGCTCTGTCTGGATCAGGGTTTCAGGTCTGCATTTATTTTGTTTACCTTGTATGTTCATAGTTTCTTCACTGCCTGGTGCTGCAGAGCAATGTGGAGTCTTACAACTTAACAAGCCGAGAATGGTTTCCACCATAACAACTCTTCTTAAAGTACCCCATAGTATAACAATTACAGCTGTGCTACTTAAATGATTAACATAGCAGGTGGTGAATGACTCTCTGTCATTAAATAGCCCCTCAAATGTGCAATGATTGAAGCCTTTGTAGATCTCAGAGAATATTAGTACATATATTGGGGTATTGAACATATGTTCATATCTGCAACCATGCAGGAAAAAAGTGTGGGATAACCCATGGGTGAAATAACCAATCCTACACAGCATGTACAAGGATTGAATTTATTGAGATCTAAGGGCATATTTATAATTATAGATATTAATATAGATTGTAGTGATATTCGGCTGCCCCAGGAATACTGGCCCCGAACAGTAATAGTTAATTTACTGGTGGGTCAGACTCTGGGGATGTGCGTGTGCATAAGCCTTCTTGCCAGATTCGGGCTTCAGTTCCACTAATTGAAATTAATTAATTAAATTTAAAAATAGATCCAATTTATTTAAAAATTAAATAGTTTTAAATTGTATTGCATTATTCTATGAACAAAGCATTTTCTTAATGCTTTTGGTCTGCTATCATCATCCTGCGACTGCGATAACATAAGAGTTATTGCAACATTACAAGTACAGCCGCAATACTTGTTGAACAGGCTTCCCCATGCAAAGGCAGTGTAAGCCTTAGCCAGTCAAACCCCATGCAACTTACCAGCAGGGAGAACAATCTTATTGTCAGCGGTAAATCTTTTCTTGTATTGGACAAAGCAATAACGAGCCTAAGTGGTTAGCACTTCTGCCTTACAGCACTGGGGTCATGAGTTCAATTCCCGACCATGGCCTTATCTGTGTGGAGTTTGTATGTTCTCCCCGATTTTGCGTGGGTTTCCTCCGGGTGCTCTGGTTTCCTCCCACACTCCAAAAACATACTGGTAGGTTAATTGGCTGATAACAAATTGACCCTAGTCTGTGTGCTTGAGTGTGTATGTTAGGGAATTTAGACTGTAAGCCCCAATGGGGCAGGGACTGAATTGAGTGAGTACTCTGTACAGCGCTGCGGAATTAGTGGCGCTATATAAATAAATGGTGATGATGATGATGATATAGCCCTATGTTACATATGACTCCCTACATTGATTTTACTTTGTACATTGTTTTTACTTTGCCTGACTTTTGGTATTGTTAGTGTACATACACAGTAGTCTAACTTACAGATTTATGGCACCAATAATGCAAAAAAATAAACAAAACAGGGGTTTACTTTTTAATTATTTGAGATTATATTTTTAGTAAGATCTCATTTTAATTCCTGCTACCCTGTACTAAGTTTTAAGCAATGGAGCTTAAAAAAGACAAGTTTCAGGTTACAACACATTTTTAATGTAACTAAACATACCATTACAGCAGGATTTTTCACAGTGATGCAGGGTGTTGTAGCTCTCAAAGATCCACTGATACCATGATAATACTTAAAACAAATTTTTATTTCAGCTGAAAAGACAAGGTCAGATTAGTTATAATACAATTACAGGAACATAAATATCAACAAACCTGAAATTAAGATGTAGTAAATAAAAGTCTGTTCCTACGACACACAAGAGAGGGTCACAAAACAAAAGATAAATGTCCCCTTATACAAAACGTGAGCTATCTAACATTGTATTTACATTTGCAATGCTGCTTCATGCAAGCTATTATTCTGTGTTATCAGCTATTTTTTTGCTCTCTGTAGTCTTTTTCAATCTTTCAATTACTGAAGGACGCTTAACTTGCTTATAAAAATATACTATAACAGTGAAACCCCACACACGTGGTCTCCCTGTAATACTGCACATAGTCCAAGCTGTCTTGTACTGATCCTGGTTAAGGATTTGGGAAGGGGATTATTGCTACCATTTTTTTAAAATTAGATATTTATTATTACACAGGGCACCAACAGTCCCTATCAGCCCACTTGTGTTTCATTGTATTGACAAACAAAGGAAATGTAGCAGGGATTATCATGGAGCCAAGATTCGTAGCAAGGTAAAGTGTGGAAGCATTGATTTCTATCTCAGGTGCTTGTCGGAATTTGAGGATAGTTAAAGAAGGATACATTGGTAAGGAAATATTTTCAGGGACAAAAATTTCTTGGAAACTAGGGACAGTTGGCAGCTATGCCGTATTTATATTTTAATGCCTAGCAGCAACTTCTATGCCACCTGATTAAAGCTCAACTACCATTATTTTACATCAAATCCATTTAATTGTAATGCAGTCATCAACCTAACACTGTAAAGTCTTAATTACTTTCCATGCTGAAACATGTAATCCATGATTTTATTTTAAATTATGGTGAAAGTGTCACCTACACATTAAGTATAAAAAGTGCATGTATAAATGTCTTACATTTACTCTCTGGTACAAAACAGAATAGCTTCCAGATTAATATGTTCTAGCATCCTGCAGAAACACTCTGACCTAAAGTCCCATACGGTCATGTTTTCAGGAAATCATATTACTCTTAGGTTAGAGAACGTGTAATGATCACTCAGCTAAAGTATACTACAATCAATATTATAATAAAAGGTCAACAGCCATATCTGTTATCACTCTATTACTGGATTACCTCTCAGCTCTGTGTGTAGTGTAAAAGTTGGAATATTAGATCCCCTATTCATTCCCTTTACCAGTTTATTGTAAATTCTAATAAGCATAACCTTGTATAAATAGCACCGTTTTCTATCTTTCTAACAGTAATGCAAATTAAAATTGCACAACAATAGTGCTTATTGGTTTTGTGGACTTACACAGAAAAAAATGAGCATTCCAAAAACAGAAACACACAACACATCCTTAATTTGTGTTATATAACAAAGCAAATCTTGTGTTTATGTTTACTAATAGTACAGAAACTATAAAACAGCAGTTCTTAAATGTTTTACTGGAACCTAGGCTATGTGTCTGAATTTGCTTTGTTCATTATGGTTGATTTAAATAATAACATTTTTTTTTTAATTAATTTAAAATGGTCTACAACAGTGGTTCCCAAACTTTTGCAGTTCGCGGCACCCTTAGAGTCTCCAAATTTTTTCAAGGCACCCCTCCAAAATAATTATTGAGCAGACCTGTTTTAGAAGTAGTTGGGTCAAAAAATTGTAATAAGTATTTAGATCAGGACAGAAATACTTATTTAGTTGTATGCAAAAATGCCCCCTCTGCATCCAGACACTCTGCCCTCAGGCACTCTGCCCCCTCTGCATCCAGACACACTGCCCCCTCTGCCCTCTCACGCTGTGTCCCCCTCCACTGCCCCTCTCACGCTGTGTCCCCCTCCACTGCCCCTCTCACGCTGTGTCCCCCTCCACTGCCCCTCTTACGCCGTGTCCCCCTCCACTGCCCCTCTCACGCTGTCACTCTCACTCTGCCCCGCTGTCACACTCACTCTGCCCCTGCTGTCACACTCACTCTGCCCCTGCTGTCACACTCACTCTGCCCCTGCTGTCACACTCACTCTGCCCCTGCTGTCACTCTCACTCTGCCCCTGCTGTCACTCTCACTCTGCCCCGCTGTCACCCTCCGCTGCCACGATCCCTGTCACTCCTCTGCCACGGGCCAGACATAGAAAAAAAAAAAAAAAGAACACATAAACTTACCAATCCGCCAGGCGCCGGGACCCAGCAGCCTCCTCTCCCCGCAGCTTGTTACTGACGTCGATATTCAGTGACAGCTGCTGCGGGGAGAGGAGGCTGCTGGGTCCCGGCGCCCGGTGGATTGGTAAGTTTATGTGTTCTTTTTTTCTATGTCTGGCCCCTGGGAGCCGCGGCGCACACTTTGGGAACCGTCGGTCTACAAAATGAATTTTTTTTTGAGACTTAAAATATTAAGACAATATTAATAATTAGTTTATTGAATGGTTTTAAACAAACAATTTGCAAACAGATTATCAATTCACATTAAAGATATGGCAACTTATGTTTTTGGTCCCAAAGGAAAGGTTAAGAACCTCTGCTATAAATATATCCATTTTTTTTTTTACTTTAACATTGGTGCAGCTTGCTGCATTTAAGCAAACAACAACCTAGCATATGCAGCATAATGTTAAGTAATTAAGAAAGCTCAATTTGCTAAAGTATCACTAAGAACTATTAATATTCACGAAAAAATATGTCTGTACTTTTATCAATAAAAATAAAATATTACACACGTTATATACTCTCTCACTGTTTTTCACAACTACATGCAAATTGCGTTGCACAACCACAGAGCCAAGTGGAGAAACAATGAGCATATTGAGTAGATACAATTAAGAACACCAATGCAGGACTACAGGGCCGTCTTTCCCATTGGGCACGATGGGCAGGTGCCCGGGGGCCCAGGGGGAAAGGGGGCCCTGGCAGGTCTGCTGCTGTAAAAAAATCCTGTAAAGAAGAAAAAAAAAACAAAAAAAAAAAACTTACCTTTTGCGGTCACCTGACCGTTCGGGTCAGGTGACGATCCAGCTAACTCCCTGGTCCTCTCTTCCGTGATGCGCTTGCAGTGAATGTCGGGCGTGATGACGTCATCACGCCAGACATTTACTGCGAGCACAGCATGGAGGTAAGTTAAGAGGGGGATTTAAAAAAAAAAAAAAAAAGGACTTTACTTTTATAGTTGAAATTGTATGGATCGTTTAAGTTGGGTATATATATATATATATATATATATATATATATATATATATCCTTTTTTTTATTTATTTTTACTTATATATTTATATATAGGGGCCCTGGTGCACTGCTGTGCCCGGGGGCCCATACTATTGTTAAGGTGGCCCTGCAGGACTAGGGAACAGAACTCCATATTTGAGGTATTAAAGTGGTGTAATACTTACTGAGTGATTTTTTCCAGACCAGGGAACAGATTTATCAAACCTTCTAAAAAGGAAGCGCGGAAGTGTTGCCCATTTCCAGAATGTACTAGATAAATCATAGCTAGAATCTGATTGCTAATGGTAACACCACCACTTTTTCCTCTTAGAATGTTTAATAAATATATCCACAGGAGTTAGAATGTGAACTATACGGTTTAGCGACTTTGTTTAAGTGGAATTATGTGTTGGACTTTTTAAGAGAAATACATTTTGTGTAGTGACCAAAGGTATTAATATCACCAATGATTCTCTATACCACTTTAGAATATTACATTATTGCAATTTATTAGTATCGTCAATTTTGATACAGAGGAGCTGCTGACATAATATTAATTGTTTTAGACAACACATTAACTAAGGATAAAATAAAATAAATCAGTTAAAAATATGTGATTTGAGCACTTTTGGAAGTATATATTGTAGTTTGGATAAGTTCATTACACACAGCAGCCACCAGATATATACCAGTACAGGCCACTTGCAGCACGGTGGCCTGTACTGGTATATACTGGTATGTTCCGGCCCCTAGTAGCAATATCCTGTACATTGTACAATTACAGAAGTTTATTTTGGCACAAAAAAAAAAAATATAACAAAAAGGCACTCGGGACAATTTAAGACATATAGTAAAGTTAGCACTACACCAGTATATGCTGACACAAAAATGCAATTAAGGATACCTTATTGAAATGAACTATAAATCAATAATAGTATATTAGAGAAAAAAGTAGGTGTGCTGCCTAAATAGGTACTTAATACCCCACGTTTTATATATATATAGGCCAGAGTATTGGTTCTTCTAGCTCCAGCATGCTTGTTCAAGTTACTCCTGTGTATTGACTCCTTGGCTATTGTTTGACTTCTCTTCCGGATCATCCCTTCTTCGCTGCCCGCACTGGTTTTGACCTTTGGACTGTTCCTGACTACGATTTGCCTTCTCTCCGTTGTACTGTGCTCCTCTGGTTTCGACTCGGCCTGTTTGACTACTCTCCATTCACTGCACTGGCATTTTCGCCATATGGATGAGGTTGTGATCGTGAAGACATTGGTGTTAGACATGTTTTAATACCCTTCAGAAGTGGAATATATCACTATATCTGGTACGCAGATTTTAATATTTATTTTGTGCACTCGTGGTGGTGTCCTATTACTATTTTGGGATAGTTATCCCATATACCCCATAGCATTGTGGGGAACCTGGTGATATTGCTGTGATTTTTGTAGTATTACACTATGTTTGCTGTTTTCCTGTATTTTGTATGGATCGGTGGAGATCTGGAGGACTAAAGGCAAAGCACAGATTACTCCATTATCTTCTGTAAAGTTTATAATCTACAACTTCATGGTATGCAAGTTATTGCTCTATTCCACACTATACAATTGATAATACACTCAGAGTCTCCCTGCTTGTTCTTCTGTTACAGCATATATATATATATATATATATATATATATTTTATATCTATATCCTAAAACAGGCGTAACAACCATAAAAAAAAATTGTAAAATAGTAAATTCACAGTACACTCATCTATGAATAAAAAAAAGTCAAATTGTAATGAAAGGTGAGAATTCACCTGGTATTACTTTCTCTTAAAAGATTCTTAAAAATCAAATGGTTTTGATATATTACATGACGCTCTCAATTTAGTCAGAAGCTATTTAACTTACCAGTATGTTTTTGGACCAGGAGAGAAAACCAACGTACACTGAGGAAATCCATGCAAACATGGAAAGATCACACATATGCCATGCTTACAGCACCTGCTCTGAATTAAATTCAGACAGCAACAGTAAGCAACCATACTAACCACTATGCTAAAGTTCTCATACCTTGACAGAACTGTAGATATGAGGTGTTGGATTTATTAGCTGACTGCCTGCAATTGTTTTCTGTTAGTAAACAGACAATCCATGTGTCAGTGACTTTCATTTGTCTGAACAAAGGCACTTTAAGTTTTTTTCTTAATGGCTTTCTTTTTATTATTATTATTATTTATTTGGCGCCACAGATTCCGTATAGCCGGATACAGAGCCAAGACACAAATAGATGAGGTAATGAAAGTAACACGAAAGTAGCACAAATGAGTGAGAGTAATGTTATGTGGATTTACACAGAGGGCAGAGAAAGACATGACAGTACATATGAGGGACAGTAGACAGACGTGAGACAATAGGTAGAGAGGACCCTGCCCGCGGGGGCTTACATTCTAAAGGGAGGGGTGGTGACAGACAGTAGGACCAGCAGGGAGAAAATGGAGATGGTAGAAGAAGAAGAGGTGATGGATAGAATGGTAGGGAAGTGGTAGGATAGGGCGAGTTTTGAGTGAGTGTTTGAGGTACTATATGTTGGGAGAGAGTCGAGTGAGACGAGATAGGGAGTTTCAAAGATTAGGGGCAGCACAGCCGAAGTCTTGGAGGCAAGCATGGGAGAAGGTAATGAGAGGTCAATTTAGGCAGAGGTCATAAGCGGAGCGGAGTGACCGGGTTGGTATGTACCTTGAGACAAGGTCAGAGATGTATAGGGGGGAAGTGTTGGTAAGGGTTTTGTAAGTGAGGGTAAGGCGCTTGAACTAAATTCTGAAATGGATAAGGAGCCAATGAATGGATTTACACAAAGGAGAATTAGAAGAGGTGTGGTGCGAGAGAAAGATGAGCCTAGCCGCAGCATTCTGTATGTATTGAAGGTCAAAAATGCGAGAGTGAGGAATGCCAATAAGAAGGAAGTTGCAATAGTTGAGACAAGAAATTATGAGTGAATGGACCAGGATTTTGGTTGCTTCATGAGTGAGGAAGGAACGGATTTTGAAATGTTACGGAGGAGGATGAGGGACTGCATATGAAGGGTAAAACTGAGGGCTTAGCCAAGGGTGACTCCAAGGCAGCGGGCTAGGGTGACAGGCAGGGCCGGATTAAGGGAATGGAGGCCCCTGGGCTAAGGGGGCCTCCATTCCCCCGTGAGGCCCCCAATGTGAGCCGCCCGCCGCCCCCCGTGAGGCCCCCCCACCAAGCACTTACCTGTCACTGCAGTCCTGCTTCCGCGGTGCACTGTAAGCTCCTTACTGAGGAGATCTCGCAAGATCTCCTCAGTAAGCAGATCACTGAGCGGCGCCGGGGACAGATGACTGCACCGACAGTGCTCAGCAGCATTGATCGGGCCGGGGGCGCCCCCGCCCCTGGACCGATCAATAATGCTGCTGAGGACTTTAAAGGGCCCCCTGGATGCCCGAGGCCCCTGGGCTATAGCCCAGTTAGACCTTGGGTTAATCCGGCCCTGGTGACAGGAGAAAGAGTGATGTTGTCAATCAAGAGGGAGGAATAGCAACACTGGGAAGAGAAAAGATGATGAGCTCAGATTTGGAGATGATGAGTTTCAGGGAGAAATGTGACATCCAGGTAGTTACAGCAGAGAGACAGACAGATATCTGGGTTAGAACAGAGAGAGAGAGTTCAGGGAAGGGAAGATAAATTTGCATGTCGTCAGCATAGAGGTGGTATTGGAGGCTAAATGATTGAATGAGATCGCCAAGCGAGGTGGTGTAGAGAGAGAAGAGCAAAGGACAAAGGACAGATCCTTGTGGGACTCCAATAGAAAGGGGAAGAGAGGGGAGGAAGAGTCAGAAGCATATACACTAAAAGAGCCGCCAGAGAGGTAGGAGGCAAACCAGGAGAGAACTGTGAATTGTGAAGACCTAGGGAGTGAAGGGTGGTGAGGTGAAGAGAATGATCGATGGTGTCAACAGCAGCAGAGATGTCGAGTAGTCTGAGAAAGGAGAAGTGACCTTTGGACTTAGCTTAGCGTAAATCTATTGTTACTTTTCAGTTGAGTGAAGGGGACGGAAGCCAGACTGGAGAGGGTAAAAAAGAGAGTGGAAAGAGAGAAAGTTAGTCAGACGATTGAAGACAAGTTGTTGGAGAATATTAGAAGCAAAGGGAAGCAGAGATATGGGGTGATAGTTAGAGAGAGAGGAAGGGTGAAGGGAAGGTTTCTTGAGAATAGGAGAGATGAGAGCTTGCTTGAAAGCTAAGGGGAAGATACCAGTGGGGAGAGAGATGTTAAAGAGGTGAGCAAAGTGACAACAGTCATTGGAAGAGAAGGAGCGGAGGAACTTGGAGGGGACAGGATCGAGAGGACAGGTTGTAGAAGACAAGGAAGAGAGAAGAGAGAGATCTCAGGCACAGTTACAGGATGGTAGGAGCCAAGGTTGGCAGTGAGTGATAGAGAGGACAGGTGGATGGAGGCAAGTCTGATGAGAACAGATATGATTGTGGATAGAGTCAATTTGTTTTTGAAGTAGGTGGCAAAGTCTAGAGTGGTGATGGATGAGGGTGGAGGAGGTTCCAGAGGACACAATAGAGAATTAATGGTAGCAAAGAGGCGTTGGGGTTTATTGGACAGGAAGAAGGTGAGGGATGTGAAATAGGTTTGTTTGGCAAGAGAGAGGGCAGAATAGTAGGAAGAAAGCATGAATTTAAAGTGGATAAAGTCAGAAATGGAGCAAGACCTTCCAATGGCATTCGGAGAATTGGGAGCACTTTTGGAGGAAACGAGTAGGGGTGGCTGTGGCTGCAGTATCAAGGGCAACAGAGTGTGTGGTGTTGTCTTGCTTTTCTGAATGCTCCTTTTGTGTCTCTACTACTGACCCATCCTCTCCTCCACTCCTATCTATTGCAATTTCTAAAGGCTCTGATCTTGGCCCAGTTTTCCCCTCCACAATCTGTCATAAGTGACGTGGCGAGATTGAACTTCCTCTACTGTGGCTCCACCTCCACTGTGCCACACTGCAAATCCCTTCATTGACTCCCTATTTCCTCTAGAAGTCAATTCAATCTTCACACACTCGCCTTCAAAGCCCTCACCAACTCCTCCGTTCCACATCGAGATACACTCCCTCCTTGATCTGCCTCTGACCACCTCTCTGGTAAAAACCACTCACACCTGCCACCAAAACATCTCCAATGCTGCTCCCCTCTTATGGAACTCTGTACCCAGCCTGACCAAACGCATCCACAATTTTCAGTAATTTAAATGCATTCTCAAAACTCATCTCTTCACTATAGACTAACCTACCCCACTTGATACTACTCTCTCTCTGTGTTATACCAGCTCCAGAGACCCAAGCTCTCTCCACATTTGTCTCATTAAAATTATAGGATGGAACCAGATCTGTATGCCAGTACTGAGCTGTTGCAGACGTCAAGTCTGGTGAAGAAATTCCCTTTGCAATTAATAAACTAAGATAATTCACTATGTAGTTCTTAACATTAGCATTGTTAACAAGAAAACAGTATGCAAGTTTAAATAGATTTTTGTTTTATCATGGCAGCCTACATAGTTTAGCTGGTTGCCTACCCCTTAATGCACAGTTTAACAATTGGGTGAATTAATGTTACTAAAGTATCGCAATAATTTATCATTCATGAAACAAATATAATGATCATGCAGTCAATAATTTTAGAGCCTTTACACTGTTAAGAGCTCAGTATGCAACCATTCATTGCCAGCATTCTTTTCTTCAACTTAAAAGCTATATCTATTATGCATGACTATTCTGCAAACAGCAGGGCGTTCCCATTCACCCCTTAGCCCCATCTGACAATTTTTATTAGATATTCTCATTTAGAATTTGTGCAAGGGAAAAGCATGATAAAAATAGATCTTTCATCATCATCATCATCATTTATTTATATAGCGCCAGCAAATTCCGTAGCGCTTTACAATTGGAAACAAACATTAATAAGTCAATACTGGGTAATACATACAGAAAGAGAGGTAAGAGAAGCCTGCTCGAAAGCTTACAATCTATGGGATCTTTGGGCATTTATTATAAAAAGCAATAACAACTAAATCATATTGTAATATTTATTGTTAACTACACAACCTTTCCTTCCTTCTCTTCTGCTATACTGTGCAGAAATTCCGTAGAGGAACACAAGCACTACCGCATCAAACGGTTCACATATCTGATTTATCTTCCTAGTGAAATGTGAACAATCCGATTTGGTAATCCTAAAATAACATGTTAAATATAATTTATATAAAAATCCTACACTCTTGTTCACTAGTGATTCATATGCATATTCCTTCTAAAAGCCGCGTTCATTGCTCTGAGATTCCTAGGGGTAAATGAATCAAGCTCCAATTTTGAAAATCCCTTGATTTTCTCGGGCAAGTTGAAACTTGCCGATGTATTAACCTGAGGTTTGATGGAAAATCGGCAGAGGTGTGTTTCTGTCAAAATCGCCATTTCCAAAATTGCTAGAGATCGAAGTCCTGACTGTTTGTCACTCTAGCTATATAAGTCTCCAAATGTATAAGGCTGCAATTAATCAAACTCTCCCGAGTTTGCAGTAAAATTCGCAAGATACAACACGCTGCTTCCTAGCTGCGAGATTAGTAAACACAGCACTGTTACACTGCAGGGCTATACAGCCGCAGGTCCCGGCTGCTGTCATAAGATTAAAAATAGATGAATGTATAAAATAAAAATGTGTGGGGTCCCCCGGTCCGACCACTATTAACCATAGTGCTGCCAGCCTACTGGTGGTTGCAGGAAAATCAGGGAAAAGTTTTCCTCGGGTCCCCCCGATTTTCACATAACCAGCACCAGGCAAAGCAGCCGGGGTGGATGGCACTATAGCAGGAGGACAAGCTGCAGGCTTGCCATAATGACAAACCAACCCAAGGCTGTTCATAATTTACTTATGAGGAAAACAATTTTCTTTTAATTTTAAGGAGGCAAAATTATTGAATTATTATATTAATCTGGCACTATGTAATGCCAAATTGTGCATTCAAAACAATAATATTCACCACTAGCAATCACTTAATATTATTAATAATATTACATTTGTTGCAGTTTGGCATTAAATGCCAAAATAATATAATAATTCATAATTTTGCCCCCTTAAATAATAAAAAAAAAAGTAAAGTAAATTATAAATTAATTTTGAACTTTAATCAATAAATAATGATTGCCTCAAGAATTTATACATGATTGATACTTCCTCTTTGTTCTGAATGGCAAAATAGCTTAAACAGCATACAGTTTAAGCAATCTTGCCACTCACAACCACCTCTCTCATTTTGGCCGCTTGGATGGCTGTTTTGCGGCGGTTTTGAAAACCCTAGCTTAGTAAATATGCAGGTTTGTATGTTCATAATTGTTAAAATTGGGATTCGTAAAGTGGTGGTTTTGAAAAATTTCAATTCTGGCTGATTTAACGGCAGTTTGGGCTTTAGTAAATCAGGCGGATTCAAAACCACCGGAAAAATAGCCGAAAACCGTCGGTTTCACCAAACCGACCTTTAATAAATCAAGCCCTGAGACTTTTCTGGAAAGTTGGCTGGTTAGGGAAATTGGAAGAAATGCTTTTACCCTACATTTCACAGAAGAAAGTCTGACTTCCCTCTTACCCTTTGAAGCCAGGGGGTCCACCAAGCACATTTATTGACAATTTTCCTTTCGTCATTATAAAGTAGAGATGGTCACTGACCCCCGTGTTTTGGTATTTGTATTCGGTTTTGGATCTGGATTACCGTCGTGTTTTGGTTTTGCAAAACCCCATTGCGTGTTTTGGTTTTGTTTGGTTTTGTTTTGCTATTTTGTTGGAAAATCAATGTTTTTGGGCCTAAAATAACCCAATTTAGTGCTCCACCTGTTTCATAGATAAGTAATCTAATTGTAAAGCTAATAAATTATCAAAAAAACTGTTTAATTCCTGGTAGGTAGGCCTTCATTTATTCTACACACAAAACAGATTATCTTCCTCTCCATCTATGCATATTGGCAATGCAGCCATCGTCTTTGGATGTATATTACACCCTACACTTATAGTTAAATATGTAAAGAAATGGAAAAAGGCAGTTTGCTTGCTGTCTCTATAGGCCCCCTCCACTTGTTGAAAAAAACAAAAAATTCAGCCGTTATAGACTGTACAATATTAATTGAAATGGACAAAGCCAGTTTGGCTTCTGGCTCTCTAGGCACCCCTCCACTTGTCGAAAATACAAAAAAATTCAGCCGTTATAGACTGTACAATATTAAGAGAAATGGACAAAGCCAGTTTGGGGTCACTCTGTCTATGACACCCAACCCAACCTTAAGGAGAAATTGCCCAAACAGCAGCCTTTCAAGACGGTACGTGATATGGAAATGCCACAAGTCCCTTTCCTCTTTGGGGGTAGATTGAACCCTACACTTACATAGAAAGTTTTAAAAAGATGTTATCATCATCATCTTCAGCTTCATCCTCACCCTCATCAGTGTGTACGTCATCATCACAGACTATCAATTCATCGCCGCTTGAATCCGCCATTAGAGTCAGTGCTTGGATGTCTTGGATGGTGAAGGCATTCCTCGTGGAAGATGTAGTTCATTTTATAAACATCATTTTCTCCACATTTTTGGGAAGTAACCTTCTACGGCGATCACTGACTAAGTTCCCTGCTGTGCTAAACACTCGTTCAGAGTACACACTGGAGGGTGGGCAGCTTAGGTATTGCAAAGCAAGTTTGTACATGGGTTTCCAAATGGCCTGCTTTTCTTCCCAGTAAGGAAAGGGACTGTCTGACATTTCCATATCAATTACCTGTTGAAAGTAATCCTCCACCATCCTTTGCATGTTTTTACTCGTATTGGATGGAGTTATGGGCAAAGTGACACATTTTTTTTGAAAAATCCTTCAAACCAGCCCAGATGTTAAATTGTTCTGGTCTGCCCTCTGCATCTTCCCTGCTTCTTTTTGGAAAATTTAATTTTTTACGAGCAGCAGCAGCTTGAGAAAGTGAAGGAGGACACGTCTTCAAGCAGAGGCCCAGTTCAGCGGCCAACTTGCTGAGCAATAGCTCCTTGCAAAAGTTCACATCTCGCTCATTTACAAGTAAAGACTCAATGTAGGTCTTAAACCTTGGATCAAGCACAGTGGCCAAAACGTACTGATCCGAGTTCAAGATCTTAATACTCGAGGATCATTGTGAAGCAAATGAAGTACTTGATCGACAAGGCCAACATACTGAATTGCTTGCTTTCAGCTCCTCCTTCATTTTCTCAAGCAGCTTTTCCAATAGTCTAATTAAAGGAATGACTTGGCTCAAACTAGCAGAGTCTGCACTCACCTTACACGTCACAACTTCAAATGGTTTCAGCAGAAAGGTGTATCCAGGGATACGACCGTTAATTAAAAATGAAGGATAGTAGTGGATATAGGGTAAAAATAGGACTGCAATATTGAGTCTGGGGGGATTTTCACAATTGAAACAGATTGGCGGTTGCTTACTCTGGATTAATTTCAAATATAAGTGCAGGATCGCAGGAGATCCAAAATAGGTTGAACTTGATGGACTGGTGTCTTTTTTCAACCTCATCAACTATGTTACTATGTTACCTTGCACAGCACTGAAAGGATTCCCCACTGTGCAAGAGTGAAATACATTTCCCCACCTTTCCCAATGTCATGGCTTGTGCAATACGCTTGGAAGGCTTTGCGCTGTTCCTCCATCCTCTAAAACATGTACAGGGTGGAATTCCACCTAGTTACCACCTCTTGCTTAAGTTGGTGGCAGGGCAAGTTAAACTGCTCTTGGAGCTGCTGTAATCTCCTACATTCTGTGGCTGAATGCCTGAAATGGTCTGAAATTTTACGGGCCACCGAAAGCATCTTCTGCACCTCACGGTTATTTCGTAGGAAGCTCTGCACCACCAAGTTGATGGTGTGAGCAAAACAGGGAATGTGCTGGAAATCACCCAGCTGTAATGCTCGCACTATAGCGTTGGCGTTATCAGAAATGACATACCCTGGGGAGAGTCCAAGTGGTATAAGCCATGTATCAATCACATCTCTCAGTCTGCGTAACAAATTGTCAGCTGTATGCCTGTTAGTGAAGCCGGTGATACAAAGAGTGGGCTGCCTGTGACAAATGTTACGTAGTGGTGTAAATGCTGCTGCTGTTGCTGCTGGTGAAGGTGAATGACCAACCCAGTGGGCTGTCACAGTCATATAGTCTTTGGTTTGGCGACTTCCACTTGTCCACATATCTGTGGTTAAGTGGACAGTGGGCAGAATGGCATTTTTCAGCGCAATCTCTACATTTTTACACACTTTTTGGTATAGTTGTAGAATTGCTTTACAGGAGAAATGGTGTCGCAATGGAATTCTGTAACGCGGACACAAAACCTCAATTATCTGTGAAAAACCAGCTGCGTTTATTGTGGAGATTGGACGCAGATCTAACACTAACATTGCAGCCATGGCGTCTGTGATTCGCTTGGCGACTGGGTGACTGCTGTCATATTTGCTTCCCCTAGCAAATGATTGTTTCACAGTTAATTGCTGAAATGTAGGACTGCTCTTTTTCTTGACCTGCCTCTGGGCTGACGATTCACCCCCAGCAGCAGCAACAGCAGTGGGACTAACGCTTTCTTCAGAGGAATCAATAGTGCAGGAGTCATCCAACCTTAATAGGTGGGATGCCGGGCTAACTCCGAGCGCTAGTGAGGATATTGATGAGGATGGTGTGTTGGGTGTATTTTGTAGCCGTCGGGATGTCGGTGAGCGGAGGGTCTTAGCTGATGATGGAGTGCTTGCAATTTTTTGGGAAGAACTTTCAGCTTTTCCCAACATGTTGCCATGAACTCTCGTTAAATAGTGTAACATAGACGAGGTTCCAAGATGGTTAAGGTCCCTCCCTCGACTGTCTGTGGCTTGACATACACTACAAATGGCTATACAATTGTTGTCTGGATTTGGGTAGAAATAATTCCACACATAAGAAGTGGATTTGTTTGTTTTATGCCCAGGCATGACAATGGCCTTTTTCTTGTCACGTGCCAGAACTGCTGCCACTGGTGCAGGACTTACACAAACAACCTCATCCTCATCAACATCCTCATGAGCGCCCTCGTCACCTACACAAATCTCCCCCTCATCCTCTTCTAATTCCAAAGTGGCATCCTCAATTTGTGTATCACCGGCTACACTCGGGCTATTAAGGCACACATCAGCAGAATGTTCATGATTAGACATCCCACTGTTGGATGGACCCTCCACAGGGATTGGTGTCATTTGTGAATCAGAGCAAACATTATCCTCTAATGCCTTACTGTTTTCTTGCAGCTCGGCTTTGACGCGTAACAGTAGTTGTGCACCAATTGTAGGCTCGGTAACTTTTTGGGATCTGCCACTAATAGCCAAAGGTGAAGGCCTCATTCTCTCTTTGCCACTGCGTGTGTAGAATGTCATGTTGCCAATTTTTTTTTTTATCGGCACTTAACTTTTGCTCAGTAACAATTCTTTTTCGCTTCAACACAGTAAATTTTTTATTTGTTTATTTGATTTCGAAACACTGTGTAGTTTGACATCGCCTTGCCCAGATGACGTACTGGGAACACTAACATCAGGACTGGTGACAGAACCTGGTTGCTCATTCTGATCATATGTGGACTGCTTTGAATCCATTCTGAGCCCAAAGCACTTGTAATGCTAAAAATTATTTGGTAAGATACTGCTGACAGATAGTAAATTTGACAGCCAGAAATATTTATGTACAATTATGGAGGACACCCCAAAAGCACTGGGGAGTGCTAAAAATTATTTGGTAGATACTGCTGACAGATAGTAATTTTGACAGCCAGAAATATTTATGTACAATTATGGAGGACACCCCAAAAGCACTGGGGAGTGCTAAAAATTATTTGGTAGATACTGCTGACAGATAGTAATTTTGACAGCCAGAAATATTTAGGCAAAATAATGGGGGACACCCAAAAAGCACTTTGAGTGCCAAATATTGGAAAAAAACAAAAACCTCCTCTATCCACCTCTCTTCTCTAAGGATTTTTGTTGGAATCAGAATATTGTATTCTCTGTCCCTGCTCTAATCAGCCTGTGACTACACCCTGCTCTCTCCCTCTGTCAAATGGCGATGGATTGCTGTGGAGGCGTGTATTTATAATCTTCAAGTATCGCGTGAACCGAGCCCCGAGATACGACGAAAGGGACAGCATATTGTGCAGTTATAATGAGTTTACCACCTTGATTAGATTTCTACAAATTATATATAATTCATAAGGTATATCTTACCCCTTTAAGGCTGGGTAATTTTTGGGGAAATAGGAGTTCACTATGTCCTAAATGTCAATCTATGTCAGGCTCCTTCTGGAACTTGCTATAGGAGTGCCCTATGACACAAAAGTTCCGTAAAAAGGTTATAAGCTATATTGTGGGAACTTGTATTTCTATTCTACTTGCAGATCCAGTTTGTTTGGTCTATTCTTGACTCAAGCTGTAGATAGAATAACTAGTCAATATCTGATAAATATATTAATACTTGGCAAAGTATGCATAGCTCGTACTTAGATGGCCAACAGTCTCCCTAAAATAGAAGACTGGATAACCTTAGTAAATGAGACGGTTGGACATGAGAAGTTTGTGTATTCTAGCAAAAACTGGGTTTTAAAATGTGACCAAATATGGGGTAAGTGAATCAATTCTAGATATGTGATGGAGCAAAATTATGCTGTCACGAATGGGGGTCTTAGCCCTGTTTACACCACTCGGCGGTACCATATTACCGTACATCTTCATCCTGGTCGTATGCAGCATGTTATCCTGGGACAATAATGACTTCTGTCTGCAGCACTGGAGGCTGCCATCTTGGGTGAGACATTTGCTAAGCTTTCTGCTGAGTCCTGATCCCATTCCCCAATTGGCTTCCTCAGCAGACTATAAGAGTCCCCTCCTACACTCAGCAAGTTGCCAGTGCAACACTTCCTAGTTCCTGGTTCCAGATCTACAGTTGCTGTTGTTTTTGATGCTATAAACTACCTGCTGAATACAGAGATCTACCCTTCATGTGTACTCCACTTCAACCAGATTACTGCTTCTATTCTCACGCTGTGTACAGATCTCCACCATTACCTCTGAGTGAATTCAACCTCAACCTGCTGCTGTGTTATGGACTTCTCTCAGTGAGTTCAACTTCTTCTATTGCTCTTACATGAACTGCAAACCTTTAACAATTTGTGTGAATTCAACTTCATCTTTTGTTGCTATCTGAATTACAACCATTAACCATTTGTGTGAATTGAGCTTCATTCTACTGCTGAAATAAATACCTTGGTAGTTATTCCTCGTGTGGATTCACCAACTTTGCACCTGCAAGCAAGCTCTATGAGCAAGACATTTATCCAGCTCCCCAGTTTCCACTACACTCCTGCCACAGCTAGTCCCTGGGTTCCCGAGACAGATCCAGAAACCCTATTGCCGTGACAGTTTGAACTGGCCCAATGGATCCGGCAGGGGAACATACCCCAAGACTTAGTCCGAAGTCTAGTTGAACGCATGGAAAAGCAGGAAACTACTCAGGAGCAAGTGATGAAATATTTGCAGGAGCTATCTGCCTGTATGGCAAAATTTAGGACTGCTTTGACACGGACACCTACCCAAATCCCTTCAGAGAGTACCATCGCCAATGTTGTACCAGGTCCACCGTACCGGTTGGTTCTTCCTATGCCAGCCAAATATGATGAAGACCCAAAGAAATGTAGAAGGTTCCTGAACCAATGCAGTATTCACTTTGAGCTACAGCCGGCTAATATTCCTACAGATCGAACTAAGACTGCCTATATTATTTCACTTCTATCAGTGCAAGCCTTAGCTTGGGCATCTCCCCTCTGGGAGCAGTCTGATCCCATTCTGTCCAACGTCAATGAGTTCCTAACCCTATTCCGGAGAAAATTTGACAAGCCTGAGAGATCATTATCTGCCGCTGCTGACATTCTACAAGTTGCGACAAGCCCAATCATCTGTGGGTCAATATGTAGTCCAATTCAGATCCCTTTCATGGAACAATGATGCACTAGTGGCAGCCTTTTGGCAAGGTCTCTCTGACCGCATCAAGGATGAGTTAGACACACACGAGACTTGCCCACCAATCTGGATGATCTGATCGTTGTGCAATCGAATAGATCTGATGTTCCGAGAAAGAAGTTTAGAGAAAAGGGGTTCAGACTATATCAAGCCATGTCAGACTCCTCGAATACAGTCTCCTTCTCCCCCTCAAGAAGAACCCATGCAATTGGCAGGGCACGGTTCACGCCCACCGAGCGTGAGCGGAGGGTTAAACTGAAACTCTGCATCTAGGGTGGTGCTTCCAGCCACTCTCTGAAATCTTGCTCCCAGAGGTGGGGAAACGCCACCTCCTAACCAACAGTGAGGAGGTTGGGATTCGGAGTTACTGTTCGTCCTCCTCAAGCTAGAGACTGTGTTCTCCATTGTGACTTTGAGACTGTGTCAAAATTCAGTGTGCACCTCTGCTCTCTTGGACTCAGGAGCTGCAGGCAACTTCATGTCGGCTCAGTTAGCCATTCCTCTGGACCAGATGTCTCCACCCATCTTTCTAAAAGCTGTAGATGGGAGTTGTATCCCTGGTGGCACCATCTGTTGCTTTACATCTCCAGTGACCTTGCAGGGGTCCTACATGCTGAGATCATTCAATTTCTAGTGATTCCCGAGGCCACCAATTCCATTGTTCTGGGTTTCCTGTGGCTCCAACGCCACAACCCCCGTATCGACTGGTCTTCTCCCCAAGTGCTCTCCTGATGCCCGGAATGCACTAAAACTTGTCTTCAGAAGATATTTCCTCATCGCAAAACCTCCAACAAAGAGACTCCACTTATTCCTGTGCCCTACCGAGACTACATAGATGTCTTCAGTAAGCAGGCTGCAGAGACTTTGCCATCTCATCGGATCTGGGACTGCCCCATAGATTTGATACAAGGAAAGATTCCACCCCATGGACGGGTTTTACCCTCTCTCTGTTCCTGAGACACAGGCTATGTCTGAATATATCAAGGAGAATTTAGAAAGTGGCTTCATTCGCCCATCTTCTTCAACTGCTGGAGCCGGATTTTTTTTTGCTAAAAAGAAGGATGGTGGTCTTTGCCCCTATATAGACTATCAGGGACTTAATGACAGATACCCGCTGCCTCTTATCACAGAACTCTTTGATCGGGTCAAAGGAGCTACCATCTTTACCAAGCTTGATCTCTGTGGCGCCTATAATTTGATCTGGATTAGACAAGGTGATGAGTGGAAGACAGCATTTAACACCAGGGATGGACATTATGAGTATCTCGTTATGCCCTTCGGACTCAGTAATGCTCCCGCGGTCTTCCAAGGCTTCATGAACAAAATTTTCCGAGATCTCTTGTACAACACCTTAGTAGTTTACCTGGATGATATTCTTATTTTCTCTCCAGATATCAAGTCTGATAGAACCCATGTCAAGGAGGTCCTTCAACGCCTCCGTAAGAACAAGTTGTACTGTAAGCTGGAAAAATGCACTTTCGAGGTTAACACCATTCCTTTCCTGGGTTACATCATCTCAGGAAGTGGTCTACGCATGGATCCAGACAAGGTATAAGATATTATAAATTGGCCTCAACCTACTACCTTGAGAGCAATACAACGATTCCTTGGGTTCGCTAATTATTACCGGAAATTTATTTGAGGCTACTCTATGGTAGTAGCGCTTATTACCGCTTTAACAAGAAAAGGTTCCAACCCTTCTAAGTGGTCTCTCGAAGCACAGACAGCTTTTCAGCAATTGAAAAAAGCATTTATTTTGGCTCCTATCCTTTGCAACCTGACATTAACTGCCCATTCTATTTGGAGGTTGATGCTTCCTCGGTTGGTGTGGGGGCCGTACTTTCCCAGAAGTCTCTGCGCGAACAATGGCATCCATATGGATTCTTCTCTAAGAAATTTCTCCCTGCTGAGTGGAATTATGCCATTGGAGACGAAGAATTGCTTGCAATTAAGTTGACTCTAGAAGAATGGCGATATTTGCTGGAAGGGGCTCGTTATCCAGTGACAGTTTATACAGATCATAAGAGCTTATTGTATCTGAAGACTGCACAGTGTATGAACCCTCGTCAGTCTCGCTAGGCGCTGTTCTTCTCTCAGTTTGACATTCATGTTACTTACAGTCCGGGCTCTAAGAACTGTAAGGCAGATGCCCTGTCACGGTCAATAGTAGAGAATGAGGATCCCAATCCTTCTGAACTATGACCTATTATCAGTATTACGTGCATCGCAGCCACCAAACCTGAGCCAATCCCTACTCAAGGCAAACTTTTGTGGCAGAACCTCTACGCAAGAAACTTTTCAACTAGGCGCATTGTTCTAAATTTGCAGGACATGCTGGTGTGCGGAAAACTCATGCTCTTATTCAAAGGAGTTATTGGCGGCCAACTCTTCTTAAAGATGTTGAACTGCTTGTCGCAGCATGTTCCAAGTGTGCCCAACATAAGAATTCCAGGCAAGCGCCAGCCGGTTTGCTACTACCCCTGCCGATTCCTTACTGTCCATGGACCCACATATCCATGGATTTCATTAGTGATCTGCCGAGTTCTAACACCTTTAACACTATATGGGTAGTGGTTGACATATTTTCAAAAATGGCACACTTTATCCCACTCCAAAGTCTTCCAACTGCTCCTATACTTGCCCAAGTTTTCATCAAGGAGATTTTCCGCTTGCATGGATGTCCTGAGGAGACTGTGTCTGACCGAGGAGTTCAGTTTCTAGCTAAATTTTGGCGTTCCCTGTGTAAGGCTCTCCAAGTTAAACTGAACTTCTCTTCCTCATACCATTCACAGTCCAATGGTCAGACTGAAAGAATCAATCAGGATCTAGAACCCTTCATCAAACTCTACGTGTCCTCCTCTCAGGACGATTGGTCAACTCTGCTTCCCTGGGCAGAATTCACTCGCAACTCTCACTATCATGAGTCGTCTTCTTCTACTCCATCTTCACAGTTTATGGACTTCATCCTTGAATACCAGTATTTTCCCCGTTATCTGCAACTTCTGTTCCAGCCTCTGAAACAGCCCTGAAAAAAAATTGGCAAACAAATGGTGCCAGGTCCGTGAGTCCGTACTCAAAGCCTCTCATAACTATAACATTCGAGCGGATAAGAAACGTAGAGCCATTCCTGACATGAAAAATGGGGACAGAGTTTGGCTATCTACCCGCAATCTCCGTCTCAGAGTACCTTCCATGAAGTCCGCTCCTCGCTTCATCGGTCCATTCAAAATCTCCAAGGTAATTAACTCTGTTTCCTACAAACTTCAGTTGCCATAGTATCTCAAGGTTCCAAACACTTTTCCCATTTCCCTTCTAAAACCGCTGGTGTTGAACAGATTTTATTCTCCTAAAGCTGGTTCACTCCCCATTCTGACTGAACAGAGCGAGGAATATGAGATAAAGGCCATTATGGACTCTCGCTTTCGACAAATTCATCTGTAATATCTGGTCAATTAGAAGGGCTATGGTCCTGAGGAGAGGTCTTAGATCAAAGCTTCTGATGTTCATGGTCCCGCCTTAGTCAAAAGATTCCATCAGAAATTTCATGCTAAGCCCCATATTAGGTGGCCAGTGGCCACCCTTCGAGGGGGGGAAGTACTGTCACAAATCGGGGTCTTAGACCTGTTTACACCACTCGGCGGTACCATATTACCGTACATCTTCTTCCTGGTCGTATGCAGCATGTTATCCTGGGACTATCGTGACTTCTGTCTGCAGCACTGGAGGCTGCCATCTTGGGTGAGACATTTGCTAAGCTTCCTGCTGAGTCTGAACACCTGATCCCATTCCCCAATTGGCTTCCTCTGCAGACTATAAGAGTCCCCTCCTACACTCAGCAAGTTGCCAGTGCAACACTTCCTAGTTCCAGATCTACAGTTGTTGTTGTTTCTGTTGCTCCAAACTACCTGCTGAATACAGAGATTTACCCTTCATGTGTACTCAGCTTCATCCGGATTAATGCTTCTATTCTCACGCCCTGTACAGATTTCCACCATTACCTCTGAGTGAATTCAACCTCAGCTTGCTGCTGTGTTATGTACTTCTCTCAGTGAGTTCAACTTATTCTATTGCTCTTACATGAACTGCAAACCTTAACCATTTGTGTGATTTCAACTTCATCTGCTGCTGTTATATGAACTGCAAACATTAACCATTCGTGTGAATTCAACTTCATCTTTTGTTGTTATCTGAATTACAACCATTAACCATTTGTGTGAATTCAGATTCATTCTACTGCTGAAATAAATACCTTGGTAGTTATTCCTCGTGTGGATTCACCTTCTTTGCACCTGCAAGCAAGCTCTATGAGCAAGACATTTATCCAGCCCCCCAGTTTCCACTACACTCCTGCCACAGCTACTCCCTCGGGTCCCGAGACGGATCCCAGAAACCCTATTGCCGTGACAAATGCATTTTATGACTGAATTTGTGGGCGCCCAGCAATCAAACAATACTGTAGATAATTTGGTATGTTTAATTATTCTGTTATTTATGAAACATATGGTTAGAAATTGCTGAGCTGGTTATCTGTATTGTCGTCATAAGGGATTGCAAAAAACTTTGCGCTCATGGTGTGTTTTCTTTGAGTATCATATCCTTAATAAATGAATATTATATGTAACTGTTTTGTATTATAGTTGAAAATGAAAAATAAACTTGAAATAAAAAAGTAGAGGTTTACAAACCTCTACAGGGATAGCCAAAAAAATAGAAGGAAAAAGAAATGTATTAAAATAGTGATTTTTCTCCCATTGTCCGCTTTACATTTGCAGATTAAAAAAACACAAAAGTAACCATATAAAGAAAGCTAAGAATTTGTTAATATTAGAAAGTGAAGGGACGCTAATGAAATACTTGAGAAAAAAGGTATGTCTTTAGTCTGTTTTTAAAGATTTCTAGAGTGGGGGCATCACAGATTGTACAAAGCAGCGAGTTCCAGAGAATAGGAGCAGCAATGCTAAAAGCTCAAGCCTCAAATGAAGTATAGGAAATTCTATGACCTGTTAATAGTCCTTCATCTGTGGATCAAAGTGAGCACGTGGGAGAATAAAGTACACAGAAGCTGCTTCAATTTTCTAGGACCTTGGTTATGTAGGCCTTTGATAGTGCATCAGACAAACTTAAAACAGAATCACATCTTACAGGCAGCAAGTGAAGGGAATGGAGAACAGGTGTTATGTGTCAAGAATGGGCCTGGTTAGTTAACAGCCTAATTGTTACATTTTATACCAGCTGCAGGTGGTGCAGCTATTTTTCTGGGAGACCCAAGTAGAGTGCATTGCAGTAATCCAAGAGTGAGGATACAAATGCATGTATGAGTGTAAAAAGATCTTATGAGGGAATCAAATGCCTTATTCTGGCAATGTTCTTTAGATGAAAGAATGAGGATTTGATCATGGCTGAAACCAGATGTCTACATTTGAAGACACAATCAGGTATAACACCAATATTCCGTACATAATCAGAGATTTGCAACTCCAAATCCCCAAGCACAGCCAAAAATCTTGTTGTTTGGCATTGAGCTCTTGTCATAAGGACCTCTTTTTTTTTTTAGGAGAATTCAATCTCAGTCAAGTGCCACTTATCCACTCCTGGAGCTCTGCTAAACAGTCATTTAGGATTAGTATTGGGTTCTTAGTACCTGGAGCAAAGGACAGTTGAGTGTCTTCTGCATAGCAGTGGTAGTCCAGGCCATGATGTCTGATTATTTCACCCAGTAGTAGTATGATACGCCAAATAGTATGGGAGATAGGATAAAGTCATGTGGAATGCCACATGAGAGGGTACTGGTGCAGAGGAGTATATTCCTGAAGCCTGAATCCACCACTAAACAGCCAAAGAACATATAACCCAGGTAATCCCCTAAATTATGGGTGTCTTGGTGGATGCATCACTGATTACTAGTTATTTAGTAAATACTTTCCCTTCATAATAATAATAATGATAATAATAATAATAATAATAATAATAATGTTTATTTATATAGTGCCACCATAAAGGTGAAGGAAATGTTATGACATCCATAAATCTTCAGGATGCTTACTTTCATATCCCAATTGCAGTTCATCATCAGCGATTCCTCATGTTCTATCTTCTGGGCCAACACTGAATAACTACGGGTGTTACGTTGAAGGAGCTCTTCTGAGGCGCATATTCAATTGGCCGTGTTACTGTCAAAAGTAATGCGGCTTGCGCACTATCACCGTTATTACGGTAATAGTGCGTGGAATTACCGTTATTACAATACCTTTAACGCCGACTTTTTGCTGCCGGGTTAGAATTTCCGTAATAACGGTAATACTTTTAACGCCCCGTTACTTTTGCGAGTAACGTGGCTAATTGAATATGCCCCTAAGTGTCTATTTAGATAAAGTGGTACTAAGATTGAAAAAAGGAATAGGCTGCGCTGCCTCTAAATATGTTAAGCAGCCAAATGAGAACCTGAGAATGTGTGGGAGACCCCTAAACTTCCAACCAGAGATAGAATAGTTTAGAAATAAACAGGTTCTGGGCGCTTGTAAAAGAGATATGTAACAATTTAATATTGGTAAGACTTGGTATACGATGCGTTCCGGCCGGAACAAAACAACATAGGTTGATGTTATAAAAACAATAAATATACAAACATATAATTGCAGTGCCAAAAAACAAATGATGAATCAAACTCCAACTGATTGCACATAAGTCTATGGTTCGCTTGTAAGCCGGTGGAGTATGCAGTGCAACAATGGATGTGTCAACAGATTGCGCAAAAAATATATATAAATCCAACGGTGTTGATTGGCACAAATTACTCTAGGCATATGAGTGTTGTCGTACAGATCAATCTAGGACCGCATAATGAATCACAGCATTCAGACGTCATCATCACACAACAGCACTAAGCATTATTGCGGGATCATTGTCACCCAATCACAGATCATCTACATTCCCGCATTTGTGATTCATTATGCGGTCCTAGATTGATCTGTACGACAACACTCAAAGGCCTAGAGTGATTTGTGCCAATCAACACCGTTGGATTTATATATATTTTTTTGCGCAATCTGTTGACACATCCATTGTTGCACTGCATACTCCACCGGCTTACAAGCGAACCATAGACTTATGTGCAATCAGTTGGAGTTTGATTCATCATTTGTTTTTTGGCACTGCAATTATATGTTTGTATATTTATTGTTTTTATAACATCAACCTATGTTGTTTTGTTCCGGCCGGAACGCATCGTATACCAAGTCTTACCAATATTAAATTGTAACATATCTCTTTTACAAGCGCCCAGAACCTGTTTATTTCTATACTATTCTAAAAGTGGTACTAAGGACTAACCCAACTTTCTGGCATAAAGTCATGTCCACCATCCATATTAATTAAGAAATTTTACTCCCAGCTTTCTGTCTGCAATCAGCTGATGACAAAGAAAAGAAAGTTACATACACTTAGGGATACATTTATCAAGCTGCGGGTTTGAAAAAGTGGAGATGTTGCCTTAAGCAACCAATCAGATTCTAGCTGTCATTTTGTAGAATGCACTAAATAACTAACTAGAATCTGATTGGTTGTTATAGGCAAGATCTCCACCTTTTCAAAGCTGCAGCTTGATAAATTCACCCTGTAGAGCAATATCAGTCTATTTTAGGAACAAGGAACAGCTCTTGATTCCGACAGGACCCTGGAAAGGACAGGTTTCATCCAAACAGACCATCGTGAAGTGGATTACAGAAGTCATCATATAGGTATATTAGAGGAAAGGACGCAAGTGCCAGCAATTCTTAAAACTCACTCAACAAGAGCAGTTGCAACTTCTTGGACACATAAGGCTCAGGCCTCAACAGCTGATATTTGCAAGACAGCGGATGGTCATCTATTCTTACTCTTACCACACATTATCTACTGGATGTGATATCCTCTACTGATGCCTAGTTTTGGAGACAAATTCTTCACACAGCTACTTAATAGAAATTGGATTATGCAGCATACCTGGCTGATATGATTTTTTTTGGGCCCTCACTATTATTATTTGGGTACATCCCATTGTTAAAGCCACCATTTAGGATCGAGAAGAAAATAAGCAAATTATATTTATTTATATTTAACATTAATTCCTTTTTTACATGGCAGCCTGGTATTCCCACCCATGTTGTACGATATGTTTATGTTTTTATGTTCCAGGAGCAACTTGGGAAATCTCTCAAAGATGCCAGGGAATAAAACTGCACTATAAATTACCTGGGTGCGGTGCTGTTTCCTGTCTCGACCGATTATTATTATTAATATCCTTTATTTGTTAGGTGCACAAGAGTTCTGCAGCGCCGTACACAGCACAAACAGTAGACTATACAGGGTGAAACATTACTGAACAATAAACAAAAAATACCAAAACTTCATAAACTTAGGCAGGCTAATGCAGTAAAGACGGAGCAGAAGAATAGGTATGGAGACAGGAGGGAAGAGGGCACTGCTCAACGAGCTTACATCCTAAGGGAGGATAACAGGAAAACAAAACTCAGGCACAAAGGGAGCCAGTTGAAGTATGTTGGGAGCCGGGAGGAGAGAGAGGAGAACGAGCGGAGGAGATGAGGGGGTTAGGTGGAAGGTTGGTAGGCTTTGAGAAACAGGTGAGTTTTAAGTGCCCGTTTGAAGGAGCACAGATTAGGAGAGAAACGGATGGAGCGAGGGAGGTCGTTCCAGTGACGGGGGCTGCACGGGAGAACTCTTGGATTCTGGAGTGGGAAGAGGCGATCAGAGTGGAGGAGAGGCGACGGTCATTGGCCGAGCTCAGGGAGCAGGCACGAGTGTGAATGGAGAGGAGGTTACAGATATAGGGGGCAGTAGACTGGGAGAGAGCCTTGTAAGTGATGGTGACCTAAGTGACCTAAGGGCATTGTTTATCATTTGCTGATTTCTTGCATCCACAGTTCAGAGCTAAATAATCCAGTGTTTCATTCAGTTGCCTGAAATGAGTTTTCAGCCAACAAACATGCCTACGCATTGTGGCACAAACATATAAATGTACCACCTAGCTTAAAATGATGTAGAAAACAGAGAGGCAGAGCTAGCCTCCTGCTGAGTATGCTGTTAATAGGACTACAGTTTGTTTCCAGCAGCTTATAGTTCCTTGTTGTAACGAAGCCTGGTCATGAGTTGACAATTTGTGTGCCTTATAATTATGTCTCCATGTGGGTTGATTGTATCATGGTGAACACTGTTTTTTTAATTGTTTTTTAAGCATTCTTTTAGCAGTTTGTACTGTGTTTAAAAGCTCTCTCTTTGTTAATTCTCTGTCCCCCTTTATCTCTATTGTCTCCACCCTCCTCCTCATCCTTTTTGTCCAGGTATAGGTACAATAAAATCACTCCCAACCTTAATCAATCTCCCAACTTTTAATTAACTTAATTAATCTCCCAAGCGCTTCCTTTTTCACTCGGTAAAATCATTTAATCATTCATTCATACAGCAATAGGATCTTAGAGTCCTTGTAGTTGGGCCTTGAGCATTTCTCTAAAATGTCTTCCTAAGTTCTAAGGAACTCAATTCGGACGGCTAGTTTTAAAGTTATATAAAGCCTATGTGGTTTGATTCTTGAAACCATAGTTTTCATCCATGAAGCTTCCTAGGTTTTACAATAAGAACTACCCAAAATGCTTTTCAGTTAATTGCAATTAAACATTAAACATAAAGGAGTGGCTCTATTTTTTAAAACAGTTACCCCTTTTAAGGAAAGCAAAACAAACATAAGATGGGCAGGTGAACTCTCATGTGTTCATTATAGCTACACTGTATACTGTATATTGCTATACAAATCCCTTGGCTACTAAAAGTGATTTGTTGAACTGAGTCATGTAAACAAGGTTTACCTGTAATAACTGAGGGTTTAAACTTCTACACAGAGATAGCTCCACCTCATACCAGAGAACAAGTAAAACCTTTAGCCAGAATTACTGAATACACTTAAGGCTGCTAGTCCATTTTGGTTACAATATATTCCTACAGTCCCTGTTAACAAGTCCTCACACTGCCTGTATACTGCACAAAAGTTTGCAACAACAGTTTCTAGAAAGTTCTTCCTCTAATATTGCAGAGGCTACTGATTAGTGTGCATATGCACCATTAATACCCCAAGAGGCTAAAAGGACAATAACCCCTCTCGCAGTGTAGATGCAGTAGCAAAATATTATGGTAACCTCTACAAGTTGATAGACCGTCTTCTGAAAAATAACAGATCAGTAGTTTTTACTACACAAAAAAGGGATACATATCCCTCTGGCCAATATTAGATCCATTAGAGTTCAGTAAAACAGCTCCAATTATAAAATGGGAAGAGTGCCTACAATGTTTCCTGTCCACTTTAACTGGGTATAAATTATTTTCTTCAATGTGGTCATGCCTCTTTTTGCTCATAACACATTGAAGGATTTATTACTTTAATCATCTGTGGGTCCACTTAACCACCAAGGCTGCATAAAATTAGGGGCTTCCCTTTGTGGTGGAAACAATTTGGGGAACTGTCCAAAGGTGCTGCCGATGTGGCAATGTGTAATTACACCTATATAAAAATTTATGAGCTCTAGCACACCGCTAGATTATATGATTGCTCTGCCACATAATTTCCATATTAACACTAAAAACATACCACGTCGCCTCTATCTAAAAATTTTAATAGAGTATACTTCTGCCAATCTATGGAAAATATTTATTTGCAAGTGAACTCACCTTTTTCACATAGGACCCAATATTGGAGGGATAGGGATAACTTTTCTCATACACTCACATATGTCAACATGTCTGGTAGTTGGCTACCCTCTCTAAGCTTTATATATAAACTAGCACTGAGCTGGGCTTCTACTATGATTTAATTTCTGCAATCAGGCTCTACACACTCCTAGACCTGCAGAATCTCATCTACCTTGAGGACAGGAATGATGGAACACAGTAAACCTGGCAAGCGTGGCAGGAGGGTGCCACACTATTGGGGCACCCCACTGGGCCTGTATGTGCCGATAAAAAATATTTTCCAACGTGGTCCAGTAAGAAAGTGCCTTTCCACATTCCGAGTCTGCCATTGGAATAAGCATGCACAATGACTATTCAGTGAAGTACCAATCCCAGACAGAGTGGTGTCGGAGAACCCAGCACCATCCCTGCTATTCTGCACTTTACCAGTGTACTACCCTATATACACTATATGGACAAAAGTATTTTGACGCTTGACCATCACTCCAACAGGGACTCTAATGACACTGTATTCAAATACATATACTTAAATATGGAGTTTGTTTCCCTTTTGCAGCAATAACAGCTTCCACTCTTCTTAGGAGGCTTTTCACAAGACGTTGGAGTGTTTTTGTGGGAATTTGTGCTCATTCATTTTGTAGAGCATTTATAAGGTCAGGCACTGTTGTTGGATGAGAAGGACTGGCTCGCACTCTCCGTTCCAGTTCATCCCAAAGGTGTTCGATGGTGGTCAGGGCTCTGAGCGGGCCAGTCAAGTTATTCCACACCGAACAGATCAAACCATGTCTTTGTAGTCCTTGCTTAGTGCACTGGGGCACAGTCATGTTGGGAAAAAAAAGGGCCTTCCCCAAACTGTTGCCACAAAGTTGGAAGCATAGCATTGTCCAAAATGGCTTGCATGCAGCTGCTTGGCCGTGAAAAACCAATTCCATTAAGCTCCTGTCGCACCGTTTTTGTGCTTACAGTAATGCCAGTGGAATTTGGGAACTGTTCAGCTATGGAATCAGCAGAGTGTTGGCGACTTTTACGCACCATGCGCCTTAGCAGTGGTTGATCCCGCTTTGTGATTTTACGAAGTCTTCCTCTTCGTGGCTGAGTTGCTGTTGTTCCTAAATGCTTCCACTACTAATAATATCACTAACAGTTGACTGTGGAATATCCAGCAGGGATGAAATTTCACGAACCGTGTTATTGCAAAGGTGGCATCCTATCACAGTGCCACGCTTGAAGTCACTGAGCTCTTCAGAACGACCCATTTTGCATTACAAATGTTTGCAAATGGAGACTGCATTGCTAGATGCTTGATTTTATACACCTCTGGTAATAGGTCTGACTGAAACACCTCAATTCAATAATTAACAGGTATGATTAACAGGTATGGCCAAATATTTTTGTTCATATAGTGTATGTTGTACGAAAAATATGCTGCTATAAATTATACTGTTTATCTTCTTCTATTTTACTTTTACTTGTTTGTTTTATTTATAACATGTTTAATGTAATTCTCTTCTATTAACACTTACTTTTTGTATCCTCCCCCTAAAAATATGAAAACACATTGTTGGAATAAAAAGATGAAGAAATAAACGTTTAAATTGGTATATCCTAAACATTTTTATACACACAAATACTGAGTAGTATCAATTGAATTGTGATCTACTTTAGAATAAAATTGATAAGGTACAATAAGTTAAAACGAGTTTGTTGCCACAAGTCTAAAAAAATCATTTACTTTAAATATATTACATTTTATATAGAGTGAATCATTGGACTTTGAAAGCAAAAAAATCTAATTTCATAAAATCTTCAATTTTTTCTAAAGTAGACTTTTTTAAAACAGAAAGTACTTCAAACAAAAATAGGAAACCTGTTGGGAATAAAAATACATTACTAACTAGAAGGGTAAAAAGAGATGCTTTGAGTTATTTATAGAACTCTATTAGGGGCATATTCAATTGTGCAGTTTCCGCGGCGCGTTAAAACTACTACCGTTATTACGGTAATAGCTGGATTTCAGCTCGCAGCTCCCTGAGCCGCGAGCTGAAATCCAGCGAGAAAACTACCGTAATAACGTTTTTTATGCGCACTATTACTGTAGTAACGGTAAAAGCGCGACGAGCGCGAGATTTTTGGTATTTCCGCCGAGAATTGAATATGCCCCAAAATATATATTGAATTGGATATATATGGTCTAATCAAAAGCCATCATGACTCATATGTTTCATTATATGTTGATGCGCATATAAAAAGCATCATGATAATTAACAGGTTAGTACATAAACTTCTCGAAACATCTTCTTTTAGAAAAAACAACAGACTTCATAATTGTACTCACGTTCCATAAAATAGGGGCCAGACTCAATTCTCCAGACAATTTGCCCTTTTTGTGTTCCCGTTACACCTCTATTCTTGGAATCCCAGAAGTTTGCTGGACAATTTTCATCTAAAAATTAAAGTACAGTGTATCAGTATTAAATAATTTCATAAAAATATAACACAAAAAGCAAGCATGTTATAAAAGTGTAGTTTGTAAGTAACCATTTCAATGCACTCTCATATATACACAGTCATGTCCTTATATTAAGGTTGTCTCTAATAAATCGCATTCCGCCATGTTAATTTTGTGAGAGGGGGGAATGGTATTTGAGGGGCTACATTTTAAAAGGTATCAAAGCTATCAAACTGAAATGCGGCTTGACAATGGAGAACCATCTACGGGTGCTGCATGCCAAATTTCAGAACAAAAAGATTAAAAAAAAAAATGAGGAATAATTTGGACTGCTTTTGAGGGGTGACAATTTTGAGAAAGTTACAATTTTTTTTACAATTTGGTAAACTATGCCAATTTTAAAAGTAAGGGATTTCATAGAATTTCACATGTCAAACATGGCTGACTCCTCTTGATTTCCTTCTGTAAGCTGGAGGAATTAGCCATATCTGCAGGCTACAGGGAAGATGGCTGGGGTTTTGGGGCTGTGGTGGATGCCCACTAATATTTTTAGCCCTGGCACTGCTGTCATAATAAAGTTTAATGGGTCAGTGTGGTGCAAGAGGCGACTGTTACAAAGCTCATTTTAAACTTCGTGTCTGTTAGTGACGACAGTTAATTTATTCACTGCACTGAGCTGGGGGTGGAAAATTTAAAACTGCTCTGCGTTTCCTGCACTCATCATACGGAGCAGTGATCACTGTGGGAATAAGATATATGAAATGTTTTCTGCTCTGTATGCCCACTTGGCACCAATAATCCCCAGGGAACAAGCCCAGAAAGGGAACAATGTGGACTGTAGTCAGAACCTATCAACACACCTCTAAACTGATGATGAACACCCATGCACAATCCGGGATCTCTGAAAGATGATTCTTTGCCTGTGAAGCACTTTTTGTGCAAAGCAATGATAACTGCACGTGTTTCCTTGCAGGTAACTATGGTTAACAGAGGAAGAACAATGATTTCAAGTACCATCCTCCTTTTAAAGGTTCCGGTCTGTTATTCTAACTGAATCAGCATGACAGAGTGATCTTCAGCCTTGTCCTCGTTCAACACTCTCACCTGTCTTAACGAGAGAATCTATGACCTGATGTCAGCTGGTCCTTTTGTGGCAGAGCTGAAATGCAGTGGAAATGTTGTTGGGGATAAAGTTCATTGTCATGACTTTAAAATTAATTGCAATTCATCTGATTACTCCTTATGACATTCTGGAGTATGTGCAAATTGCCATCATAAAAACTGAAGCAGCAGACTTTGTGAAAAACAATATGTGTGTCATTCTCAAAACTTTTGGCCATGAATGTATATTATTATTAACATGTGGGTTAAAGTTGTTTGGATACTGAGGTATTAATTGGGGGGAATGATTTGGGTTCTGTGCAGGTATTGATAAAGAGTATGAAGGACAGGGCCAGACTGGAACTAAAAATCAGCCCTGGCATTTATAGCACACAGGCCCACGCGTTGTGGGCTCCATGCACTATATTGTTGCACACTGATGCTGGCGCAGTGCGCGTTGCTGGTGCAGTATAACATCATGTAGTATGAGTGTGTGTCTGTGGGGGGTATTTATTTCTCCTAATGACCCTCAACATTACATTGTTAGCACCCATATTACATCAATAAATACCTACTCGACCACTCTGGCCCACTTCTGGCTCCCGTTGCTGTCTTCACCTCAGCGCTAATTGCCCCTACCCTCTTCTTGCCCCTTCTCTCATTCACAGTCCCCCCTGTCTCTCACCATGCCACCCCGCTCCTTTCCAATACCCATCCTCTCCCCTAGCCCCTTTCTCTTGCCCAACTCTCACTGCCCCACCCCTCACCCTCCCCCTCCCCCTCGCTCCATTAACCCTGATAATCTCATCCGCATCTCCCCTCTTCCCTCCCTCCCTTTCTCTTGTGCCCTTTGGAACTCCAGGTCCATCTGCAACAAACTTTCCTCCATCCATGACCTCTTCATCTCCAACTCTCTTAATCTTCTTGCCATCACTGAAACCTGGCTTACTTCTTCTGATACCGTTTCACCCGCCGCTCTCTCCTATGGGGGCCTTTCCTTCAGCCACTCCACCAGACCAGACGAGCGTCCAGGAGGCGGAGTGGGCCTCCTCCTATCCCCTAACTGCACTTTTCGTGTCATTCCTACTTTATCTTCCCTCTCCTTCTCCTACTCCTCTTTTGAAGTACACTCCATCCGTCTCTTCTCCCCCATCCACCTCCGTGTCTCCGTCATCTACCGTCCCCCAGGCCCCTTCCCCCTTTTCCTTGACACCTTCGCTGCCTGGCTCCCCCACTACCTTTCCTCTGACCTTCCCTCCATCATACTTGGCGACTTTAATATCCCTAATGACAACTGTTCAGACCCCGCCACCATTAAACTTCTCGCCCTTTCCTCCTCCCTAGGCCTTACTCAGTGGACCTCTTCCTCCACCCACTGTCTTGGTCACTCACTTGACCTGGTTTTCTCTCATCTCTGTGATCTCTCTGACTTCGCCAACTCTCCCTTCTGACCACCACCTCCTCTCCTTCACTCTGTCCTCCTCCCCTGTTCCTGCCTCGCCCAAAGCCACCCTCACTAGACGTAACCTGGATGCTATTGACCCCACCTCCTTCTCCTCCTCTCTCGAAACTCTCCTTTCACGCCTTCCCTCCCTGGCCTGTCCCGACCAGGCCTCTCTCTACAATCACTCCCTCACCACTGCCCTGGACGCTGTTGCCCCGGCCTCTTCTATTCGCCGACGCCGCATTATTTTCCAACCCTGGCACTCAAAACTCACCTGCTTCCTCCAAAGATGCTCTCGCACTGCTGAACGCCTCTGGAGGAAATTTCTCTCCCTGGCTGACTTCCTCCACTTTAAATTCATACTCTCTTCTTTTTCCTCTGCCCTCTCCCTCGCTAAACAATCCTTCTTTAAGTCCCTCATTTCTTCTCAGTCCTCCAATCCCTGCCGCCTCTTTGCCACCTTCAGCTCCCTCCTCTCCACCCCCCTCCCCCTCTGCCCCGCCTTCCCTCTCCGCTTCTGACTTCACCACTTTCTTCTCTTCCAAAATTGAGGCCATCAGACTGAACATCTCCTCCTCCCCTTCTCCCGCCACCCTCATCGCTTCACCTCCCCCCATCAACCAACTCTGGTGCTCCTTCAGCCCTACAACCGGTGAAGAAGTTTGCTCCCTTATTCTTTCCTCTCCACCCTCTACCTGCCCTCTCGATCCCATCCCCTCCTACCTCCTTCGCTCTCTCTCTCTCCAACGGCCTGCTCTTACCTAGCACACCTTTTCAACCTATCACTCTCCTCTGGTGTAGTACCCTCCTCTTTTAAACATGCTCTTATCTCTCCTATCCTCAAAAAACCCAATCTTGACCCCACCTCTCTTGCTAACTATCGCCCTATCTCTCTTCTCCCCTATGCCTCCAAATTACTTGAGCGGATTGTCTGCAGCCGCCTAACCAGGCACCTGGCGAACAATTCCTTCCTTGACCCTCTCCAATCTGGCTACAGCCCCCTCCATTCTACCGAAACTGCCCTGGCCAAGGTTACTAATGATCTCCTATCAGCCAAATCCAAGGGTCACTTCTCCGTACTTATCCTCCTTGACCTCTCTGCAGCCTTTGACACCGTGGACCACCCCCTCCTGCTGCAAACTCTTCTCTATCTCGGCCTCTCTGGTTCTGACCATGCCTGGTTCACCTCATACCTCGCTAATCGCTCCTTCTCTGTATCCACGTCTGGTTCTTCCTCCTCCCCCCGTAGGAGTCCCGTAGGGCTCTGTTCTTGGCCATCTACTCTTTTCACTCTACACTTCCTCCCTTGGTGATCTCATCTCCTCCTTCGGTCTTCAGTATCACCTTTATGCTGACAACATTCAACTCTATATCTCCTCTCCTGATCTTTCCTCCACCCTCCTCGCTCGGGTATCCGACTGCCTCTCCGCCATCTCCTCCTGGATGTCCGAGCGCTTTCTCAAAATCAATATCTCTAAAAATAAACTAATTGTTTTTTCTCCCGCCCAGACTCCAATCCCACGATGACCTCTCTATTGTGGTCAACAACACCACCATCTCCTCTGTCAACCAACTTCGCTGCCTGGGTGTCACCCTCGACTCCTCTCTCTCTTTTGCCCCCACATTCATTCCCTTGCCCAAGCCTGTCGCTTCCAACTACGCAACATCGCCCGCATCCGTCCTTTTCTCTCTCAGGATGCCACCAAAACTATCATCCACGCACTCAACATCTCCCGCCTTGATTATTGTAACCTCCTCCTCACTGGCCTCCCCACTCCCGTCTCTCCCCCCTCCGCTCTATACTCAATGCGGCCGCAAGACTCATCTTCCTCTCAAGCCGCTCCTCCTCTGCCTCCCCTCTCTGCCTTGCCTTACACTGGCTCTCCTTCCCCTACAGAATTCTTTTTAAACTCCTCACCACCACTTACAAGGCTCTCTCCAACTCTACTGCCCCTTATATCTCTAACCTCCTCTCCATTCACACTTCTGCCCGATCCTGCTCTCGGCCAACGACCGCCGCCTCTCCTCCACCCTCATCACCTCTTCCCACTCCAGAATCCAAGACTTTTCCCGTGTAGCCCCCCTTCTCTGGAACGACCTCCCTCGTTCCATCCGTCTCTCTCCTACTCTGTGCTTCTTCAAACGTGCACTCAAAACTCACCTCTTCCTCAAAGCCTACCAACCATCTACTTAACCCCCATCTCCTCCATTTGCTTGTCCTCCCTTCTCTCCTCTTGCCTCAACTGGCTCCTCTTGTGCCTGGTCTGTTTACCCTCCCTTAGGATGTAAGCTCGTATGAGCAGGGCCCCCTCCCCTCCTGTCTCCATACCTGTTCTTCCGCTCCGTCTTTACTGCATATGACTAGCCAGAGTTTCTGAAGTATTGGTACTTTTTGTTCATTGCTCTATATGGTTTAACCCTGTATAGTCTACTGTTAGTACTGTGTGCTGTGCTGCAGATACCTTGTGGCGCCTAACAAATAAATGATAATAATAATAATAATACCATGGCAATATATTATTAGTACCCAAATTACAGCAATAAAAAAAACCCACACACACTCCTACTACATCGATACCCATCCACATTACATCAACCGGCATCACCCTCCACATTACAGCCACCGGCATCACCCTCCACATTACAGCAACCGGCATCACCCTCCACATTACAGCAACCAGCATCATCCCCCACATTACAGCAACCGGCATCAGCCCCCACATAACAGCAACCAGCATCAACCCCCAAATTACAGCAATACCCTCTCCTACTTATTAGCAATACTAAGCCCCAAACACACTACAACATTGCCACCACCACACCACCCCATACTGCAGCAATACCACCAATTATAAAGGCGCCACTGTAGGAAACCAATGTTTTGCTTTTTTCAAATCTCCCACAAAATAGCAACAACAGAGAACTTACACACACATATAGGTAACAGGTACCCTTTTCCCTCAATTAAATAGTAATGGCAGAATTTTCATGAATCATTCCACATGAAATAAAACTAACAAATATATCAGAAAAAACATAACTATTGAATGATCATTTAAACCCACACGGCCGCATTACAAGTATTTCCATCTACAGCAAAATGTCAGAGAAAAATATTTTTTATACTACAGTAACTGGATATGCGTCTTTTCTATTAATTTTAAATAACACAGTATATTAAGGGGGATAGAGGAGGTGGGTGAGAGATAATTGGATGTGATCCATCAGTTTGACTAGATAGGAAACATTTAGATTATTTACCTGGAGACATCTACCCCCTTGACTCACAGGCAGGGCCGACAAGAGGAATTTTGTGCCCCACTACAGCAACTTCTTTGGGCCCCGTCATATTCAACAATGAGAGACTTGACTTTGGCAGAATTTTATATTATGCCACACCGTAGTGCCCCCAGGTCATATTATGCCACACTGTAGTGCCCTCAGGTCATATTATGCCACATAATATTACTCTCAATTCATATTTGGACATGAAGTAGTGCCCACAAATCATATACCATACAGTAGTGCCCCCAAATAACATTATGCCATACAGTAGTGCCCCCAAATAACATTATGCCATACAGTAGTGCCCAGACAAAAAACTCATTCACAAATAAAAATTGGTACAGCATATCAGATACTAAGAGTCCCAGGAGCAGCTTAATACACCATTAACAATGCAAACAAAAATAGATATATTAACACAATCACAGATAAAATTTATGACAAGTAGTGTTTTTTCCTCTTAATTAAAAAGTCTCTGTACAGATAAATATGCAAGAAACATTACAGTGCAACAATGAGCAATGCATAGGGTTTTAAATGTCATTGGATACACATTAGTGCCCCCAGTTCAACAAAGGATGGTTAAAAACACATTGCACACGAAAATATATGAACTTACCTGATTATGGCATTCTGTGTTCAGTTCTCCTACTTACTAGGCGCGCTGGGCGATGAGGGATCAGCAGCTGTCAGCTCACACAGCCAGTCAGGAGCAGGGACCGAGGGCAGTGGTCAAAGTGGAAATTTAGAAGTGGGGTATGGAAAATGTAAGTGAATGGAGTATGAAGGCTTGATATTTTATTTTATTTTAACACTTGTCCCCTCTGTGCATTCCCATTCTTCATTACTACTTGTGTTTTATGATGGCTGCTTCCCTGACATTCCCATTCTTAAGATGTCTCTCCCTTTACACTATCTTTTCCTATGCCCCTGCACCATCTTCTCCTTTGTCCCTCTCACTTAACCCCCTGCACCCCCTTCCCCCTGGCTCTCTCACCCCTCTTCCAGCACCCCCCTTCCCCTCTGGCTCTCTCACCCCGCTTCCAGCACCACCTTCCCCTCTGCCTCTCTCACCCCTCTTCCAGCACCCCCTTCCCCTCTGGCTCTCTCACCCCTTTTCCAGCACCACTTCCCCTCTGGCTCTCTCACCCCTCTTCCAGCACCCCCTTCCCCCTGGCTCTCTCACCCCTCTTCCAGCACCACCTTCCCCTCTGGCTTTCTCACCCCTCTTCCAGCACCCCCTTCCCCTCTGACTCTTTCACCCCTCTTCCAGCACCCCCTTCCCCTCTGGTTCTCTCACCCCTCTTCCAGCACCCCCTTCCCCCCTGGCTCGCACCCCTCTTCCTGCACCCCCTTCCCCCTGGCTCTACCACACTTGTAAGGAATAGAAAAAGATAGGGGAACAAAATAGAGGAGATGGTCTAAAACTCCTAGAAAGGCCAAACAAAAACACATAATACCCCAGCACAACGAAAAGGATATAGGGATATATTACTGAAAGATGCAAAATAAGTATATGGTTTTGCTTAAATTTATGGCAAAACTAAACAGAAATTGATTCAAATAACAAACCACACAAAGTATTATGGCAGATGGTGCAAATAAACACTTCTAAACAAATAAATAATATACCAGTGGAGGCTGCAAGTTTCTAACTGAGGTGCAGAAGTCTCTAGTGCCAAAACGCTAGCCGCCTGTCACTGGATAGATCAAATGTCATCTGTTAAAAACAAGCAAGAAACTGTCCGTGTTCATATCTGGGAAGGGTGGGTAGTGCACTTACCTTCCTCCCCAGGTCGTCTTGTCCGGATGCTCCTGCTTCAAAATCCACTTTGCGGGTGTAGAACTCTCTCACAGCCGGGGACTGTTCCTCGGGACCCGCTGAAGCGATGCAATGAGTCCGCGCATGCGCCTGAAGTATAATCTGCGATTCTTCTCCAATAGGTGGATGCAATAAGAGAAAGTGTCCGATGAATAAATGAATTAAAAGTCAGTAACCTACGCGTTTCACCCCACTGGGGGCTTCCTCAGGGATATTATGAGAGCAAATAATATCATAATATCCCTGAGGAAGCCCCCAGCGGGGTGAAACGTGTAGGTTACTGACTTTTAATTCATTATATACATTATAAGGATTGCAGTCCTCTTTTTCCATCACTGTGGGCCCAGCACTGTGCACAGAGCCAGCAGTCAGTTTCCTAGTGTCCAGAGGCTGAAAAACACATCCCACTGAAGTCACTTCCTCTACCTTACCATAAGACTGATTCTTGCAGCTTGCTCAATGCTAGAGTTACACTTCTGATCCAAAGCCTGTGCTGCTCCTGGAGTACTAACTGAACTCAAAGTCTGGCCAAGGTCCAAAACACTGACATTTGAAAAAGCTCTCTTCTTTTGTGTGCAAGTGACTTGCAGTACAGTTCCTCTGCTATACTATATGTGTGTGTAAGTTCTGAACTTCCATTCACACAGAACCACAGTAGCCGCGGCCAACACAGTGCTGTAAAACTCAGCTGTAGAACTCAAATGGGATGATTGTAGAACAGGGACAACACATCAGTCACCTGCTGTGATATGTGAGAAAAAAGCTTGTGGCAAGTGTGGTGGAACATGAGAAAAGCTGCTGCGCATGGATGACGTAGTTGGTGGTCATAAGAGGAAGCATGTGATAGAGTAGCTGGTGGGTAGAGATGGTGGAAGAGAAATCTTTTTGGTCATATAGTGCGGCATGTGAGAGAAATCCTACTGTCATATAGAGTGGTATGTGAGAGAAAAGCTGTAGGGCATATAGGGTGGCATGTGAGAAAAGCTGGTGCATAGAGGTGACATGTGAGAGAAATGCTGGTGGACATATGGAGTGGCATTTGAGAAAAAATCTAGAGGGCATATCGGATAGAACATGAGAAAAGATGGTGCGAAGAAGTAAAATGTGAGGGAAAATTTTCTATACTTAGTATATTCTGAGTATAAGTGATTTGTTTTTATTATTATTTTGTGTTGTACCGGGCATCAGTGAGAGAGAGAAGCAGTCAGACTGAAGGTCTGTGTTCACCTGGCACATCGGCGAGTGCTGGGAGCAGAAATCACTGAGAGGGACTCAGGTGAGTACTTCAACTATTTTTCTGCACTGTACACTGATAAAATCTTTAATCCATCTGCTTGCTGCTTCTCGGGTCTCTGACAGGTTCTGAGCTGCAGGCAAAACACTTCTCACATCCAGAGCAAATGTGTATTATGGTTATGATGGGTTCTCTACTGGCAATCTGTCTGCCACTAATCTCTCCTTTTCACTGTAGCTGGTACACTAGGGCAGTGACTTCTCTCTTTTGGCAGCCCTCCTCAAGTGCCCCTCTTACCCTCAGGTATCGCTGGCAGTCTCCTCTAAGCGCTTTGAGTAGCACTGTAGAGCTGAAGGTGTGTATATACACACACATATATACACTGATCAGCCACAACATTAAAACCACTGACAAGTGAAGTGAATAACATTGATTATTTTGTTACAATGGCCCCTATCAAGGGGTGAGATATATTAGGCAACAAGTGAACAGCCTGTTCTTGAAGTTGATGTGTTGGAAGCAGGAAAAATGGGCAAGCTTAAGGATCTGAGTGACACTGACAAGGGACAAATTGTGATGGCTAGACGACTGGGTCAGAGCCTCTCCAAAATGGCAGGACTTGTGGGGTGCTCCCAGAATGCAGCAGTTAGTATTATTATTATTATTATTTATTTATAGGGCGCCACTAGGTATCCGTAGCGCTGTACAGGGACAGACAGAAATACGGTACAGGGTGAGACATCACGGAACAGTTAACAAAAAGCACAGTAACTCGGAAGCTCAAAGTACAGCTAGATGACAGACGAGAGCCCCAGCGGGGTAGCTAGAGGGGTAGAAGGGCAGAAAGGCCTCACGGAAGAAACAAGGAGATGGAGAGCAGAGTTAAGGTGTTGGAGAACAGGAGGAGAGGAGGCCCTGCTCGAAGGAGCGTACAATCTAAGGGGAGGGTAGAACCTACCAAAAGTGGTTCAAGGAAGGCAACAGGTTAACCGGCAACAATCATGGGCGGCCAAGGCTCATTGATTTGCGTGGGGAGTGAAAGCTATCTCTTCTGGTCCAATCCCACATAAGAGCTACTGAAGCACAAATTGCTGTAAAGGGTAATGCTGGCTATGATAGCAAGGTAAACAAGAGAAAAGAGAATTGCTCTGTTGCACTGATTGTAGGGAGTTACCCTTATTTTAACATCTTTCCAAGAGTCCTCTGATTAATTGTATAAGGGGTGCAACCAAAAATCTTGACTATACATGTGCATAAAAAAGACGATAAATTTGTTTGCAAAACAGGTGCACATAGAATCCCAAGAATCCTCAATCAAGAAATCTTATTTGATAAGCGGACGTCATAAAGATAAATAAAATAAAATATAACTTTTATTGACTTAATTAAAATACAATAGTAAATAAAAATAGCGAAATATAAAAGTGCTCGTGAATAAACAAAATAAAAATAAAATAGACAAAAGTCGCTAAAAAGTCGTTAAAATCGCTGAATGCATTTACTTTATAACTCCTGAATAACTGAAATAACTGAAGGATAACTGCTTATATTAATTGGACTTGAGTCTACTATTAGATACAGTTCTTATGACGTTAACCTTCACTTATATTGCACCAGTCATAGTCCAATCTAGGGTTAGAATATAGATTTGTAGCAATCATGTCCTTCATTCCCTCAAGTTTCATTTTCATTAGACAAACTATCCAACATTTCCTTGCTGCACAAGATATATATTCAGCCGAGGTATCTATATTAGTCTCTTATATGTATACAGACAGTGGTGCCTGAACAATGATAGCAAGGTGTCAGAATACACAGTGCAACAAGCTTGACCCCTGTCCACCATCGATAGCACCTACAATGGGCACGTAAGTGCCAGAACTGGACCATGGAGCTATGGAAGTATGTGGCCTGGTCTGATGAATCACGGTTTTTTTTACATCATGTGGACAGCCAGATGTGTGTTGCTCCTTTATCTGGGGAAGAGGTGGCACCAGGATGCACTTTGAGAAGAAGGCAAGCCGGGGGAGGCAGTGTGATGCTCTGAGCAATGTTCTGTTGGGAAACCTTGGGTCCTGACATTCATGTGGATGTTACTCTGACACGTACCACCTACTTAAACATTGTTGCAGACCAAGTACACCCCTTCATGGCAACTTTATTCCCTGATGGTAGTGGCCTCTTTCAGCAGGATAATGCGTCTTGCTACACTGCAAAAATTGCTCAGGAATGGTTTGAGGAACATAACAGAGGTCAAGGTGTTGATTTGACCTCCAAATTCCCCAGATCTCAATCTGATTGAGCATCTGTGGGATGTGCTGGAAATACAAGAGCCATGGGAGGAACCACCTCGCGACTTACAGGACTTAAAGAATCTGCTGCTAACATCTTGATGCCAGGTACCACAGGACTCCATCAGAGTTCTTATGGAGTCCATGCCAACTAGTTGGGGGCCTGATGCAGAGCAGTGGTGATTAGGTGCCATACGCAGCTGCCACTGGTGTGTTTGTAAATTAATGGGTGTTTGCAGGGAAGAGAGATAAAGGCCACTCTAATGCTTCTGGGGGATTTTCACTGTCTGTCCTGATTCAAGGACCAGTAAAGTTGTGAGACATGGCTTTGGTTTTACATAAAAGCAGCAAAAATCTAGGTACTATGACTTTAGACTGTATTACTGTACTGCTTACACCCTCTTAAAACTGTGTATACTTTTTCCCATAAACCATGCAGGTACATCATCCTTAAAATAAATGTCACTATTTGCACACATTGCAACACACATCTCTTACTAATTGTTTGCATTACCTAAACTCTGTTAACCACACATTTCTCACGGCTACTAAATATTACATCAACATCAGTAACACAGGATGTAGTTCCCAAATGCTTGGGGTTTTTTTTTTGTGGCCACCAGCTTTACCGTTACTCTCCTATTATTGGGATTTGGTCAAGCAAAACTTGGACACCACTTATCTAGAATAATTAATAATTGTTTTGCTCTTATGCCTAATTTCCTTAGCAATAGATCCTAATCTCCTGTCTCAATGATCTCTAATTTCATCCCTAATATTATTTATTACATATATAAAGTGTGTAAAACCTCTGTGATATTGAAGTATTAACAGTTGTTACATAGTAAGGCTGAAAAGAGACAAAGGCCATAAAGTTCAAAACTTTCATAAATTCTAATTGTGTTGTTGAAGGCAAGACAAATTCTTGAGATATGTGCCAATTTGGCGTCAGAGAGGGGAGACAATCCTTACAGATTCTAAAAATAGAAATCTGAAAAAAATCTTGTATCATTTGAGGTTCATTTAAAATTAAACTGAACTAAGTGCTTTCTGATACAGCTATCCTAATAATATGTAAACTGATACTACTCAAATAAATCGTTCAAACATGTATGCCTCTTGTAAGTATTATAAGATATATACAAAATGCTGAACAGTGCATTGTGGTTATTATGGCGAGGGTGGCTGCAGAAGACCCTAGTAGTGTTTGCTGTTGCTTCTCTGACCAACATTAGTCAACTTCATGATGTAACACTCAACAGTGTTTGAAGGGAAATTGATAATATTTGTATGATCTTTGACTGAACTTTAAAAACCAAAGATGATATAGAGTTTCAAAATAAATAAGCAACTATAGAACAATTCACTGTATATTACACACCCAAATGTACCATTGTTAAAAAAAAGAATCGACACGGCTCACTTACTGTACAGGATATTTGAAGTCTTACACACGTATGAAACTATATCCTGCCAGAAAATTCTTCAGTGTCACTTGTAACACAATATCTTCTAAGTTATCTTGAAATATCTTTCCTAAGGTTGTCCTAGAAATCTCACAGAACAGTAAACAGCAATTAAACTACACAACCCCAACATACACTTCGTACAACAGCATAGATAGATTGATAAATAGATATACACAAATATATGTATATTCAGATATTAGGATCAATAAATATAGGCAAATATGTTTACGCTAGTTACATGCACAAACACACACTGTATAAAAGCTGGCCTTGAAAAAGCTATTTTTTATCTGACATACAAAACTATCACACATATAAAAAATACTGCTTGATTTAAGTGCTTTTTACACTTACCAAAGCAATCCAGGCTCTTTGGTTCACTTTGGATTCTATACTTGCAAGCCTATAAAACTTGTTTATCACTGTCTTATTTAAAGCAGGAAAATCTTACAGAAAGTCCTAGGATCCTCCTAACATGAACATCTTCATGTATTTCTATCTACTTTCTAAGTTATTATGCTTGCATCTGCTTGATTTTACTTTGATCTCCTCTGTAAAGATTTGATTCAAGTTTACATACGGTCATTCTGAGTCTCTGAGCCAGTTCCGCCAAAAAATTCCAGTATAGTTTGGGAAAGGAACTGTAAAAAAAATCAGTAGGCTAACGACTTCAAAGTTAACCCTGTATTCCTGCCTCTTCCTCTAGTCAGTCTAAAAGGAAGGGAAAAAATAAATGTTTAAAATAACGATTAAAATAAATGTATCAGTTATACATACTATTAAGTAATGCTCATCATTTCTGAACACCTTGTCTATGTAATTTCCTTACATAAAACATGTATGGACTAAGACTTAAATGCATCCCTCATTGCTTGTACAGGATGTAATAGCCCATCCTCTTGAAGTTTCCTTCCTTTGCCCTGAGAACATTCAGAGCTGGTTCTTATGTGAATCAGTTTTTGTGACTGCCCTATAGTAAACTTTGTATGCCTATACTTTTGAGAAGATACCTGCAAACTGCTTTTCTGTTATTTATTAAACCTAAAAATGTATGTTAGTAGTGAACTGGCTAAAAGATTTATTCAATTATTCCAGTCATTACTTCCCAAATAAGCCTCTTCATTTTAAGAGTTGTCACTTTTAAAAAACAGCATTTATATCAATAGTTTACCCAATGGGTCAGTAGTTTACTCAATGGGCATTCAAATAATGACATAGACGAGCATTTGTGGGAAACATACCAACTCATAGAACTAAATAGTATTCTCAGCAACACTCATGCTTATTTGCACATTGTCACTAGGAAAGAAATAAGAAGTCCTGCACTTAAATTCACTGTCTCAGAGTCTCTATATCATTCCATATTGGGAGCAAAAAGTTCCTTATATGATTAGACCCAACTGGCCGAATACCAAGGGGTATATTTACTAAACTGTAGGTTTTAAAAAGTGGAGATGCCTCTAGCTGTCAGTTTGTAGAATGTACTAAATAAATGATAACTAGAATCTGATTGATTGCTATAGGCAACATCTCCACTTTTTCAAACACACAGTTTAGTAAATATACCCGCAAATGTGTAAAGCACCATGTCAAAGAACCACCATTTAAAGCTGCACTAACACCTACAGAATAGATTTTATTATGTGCTCCTACCCGTAATTGGAGCACCTAGGGATGGGAAAGTAAGCGGGAGGACCAATAACAAGCCAGAATTAAGAGAATGCGGCATCTGATTAGTCCTCTCACATCCCCTGTCTGCTGCCATCTAAAGTTGGTGACTAAATTGATTTGACAGTTATGTATTACAGAACTGTTAGAGCCCTGAGAAAAAAGGTGCATGTTGCAGGCCCTGGCACTCCAGTTAGGGGGAGAATCAAATCAGTTAATAACTACCAAAGGTGAAAGTGCAGCATTAAATGGCATTCTCATAAGTAACAAGTCACGCAGTGAAGTTACTTATTTGTAAAAAGCCATTAGAGAGGAGCATAAAAGTCTCCCAAATCCTTTTTACACTCCCTTTCAACATTAGCAAAACAGCGATTACATAACTATATTTTCATTTAGTTCATTACAGAAAATTTGATAGGTAGTTTGTAGACCATTTTCTTTTTATGTTCCGATCACCAACTGATTTTCTTTTTATCACAGAACAAGAAATAATCATGATTATGAGCTTGATTCTGTCGAAGCTTCATGGTAAATCAAAATAAGTTTTGATACAGGAAGAATTATTTGGAACTAGGCTGGTTAAAATGACTACTTTTGATGTTATCAGGACACAGGAATTAGGGCAACTGATTACCAAAACCCCCCTCCACCTGTCTCGAATATTAACGTAATTTATTTTATACAGTGCCAACATATGTCACATCACTAATTAGTCATAGAATGTTTATTATGTCAGTTTGTTCCCCAGTTGAGCTTAGAATATAATTCCCTACCACATCCTATATGCTACAATAAATGCACAAAATCACTCATTAGGCCCAATTTTAGTGACAAGCAGGGCCGGACTGGGACTAAAAATCAGCCCTGGCATTTAAAGCACACAGGCCCACGCGTTGTGGTCTCATTCCACAAGAAATAAAACTAACATATATCTAAAAAAAAAACAACTATTGACTGGTCATTTGAACCCACACGGCCGCATTACAAGTATTTCCATCTACAGCAAAATGTCAGAGAAATATATATTTTTTACTAACTTTTTTTTAGTAACTGGATTTGCGTTTTTTCTATTCATTTTAAATAACACAGTATATAAATTAAGGGGCTTATTGGAGGTGGGTGAGAGATAATTGGTTGTGATCCATCAGTTTCATGGAAAACAGATAGGAAACATTTAGATTATTTACCTGGAGACGTCTACTCCCTTGACTCACAGGCAGACAAGAGGAAATTTGGGCCACGATACAGCAACTTCTTTGGGCTCCCATCATATTCAACAATGAAAGATTTGCCTTTGGCAGAAGTTCATATTATGCCACACCGTAGTGCCCCAAGGTCATATTATGCCACAATAGTGTCCCCAAATAACATTATGCCATAGTAGTGCCCAGACAAAAACTCATTCACAAATAAAAATTGGTACAGCATATCAGATACTGAGAGTGTGAGTCCCAGGAGCAGCTTAATACACCATTTACAATGCAAACAAAAATAGATATATTGACACAATCACAGATAAAATTTGTAACAAGAAATGTCTTTTCCTCTTAATCAAAAATCTCTGTACAGATAGATATACAAGAAACATTACAGCGCAATAATAAGCAATACATAGTGTTTTAAACGTCATTGGATACACAGTAGTGCCCCCAGTTCATGAAAGGATGGTTAAAAACACATAAAAGTCTTATGTCTGATACCTTAACCTCTTCTACCTTCTTCATCTTATCACTATAACCTGAAATCATGACACGAGACTTGAAATAGGGCACAAATAAAAATGATTTATTCATAAACATGGTGGAGGTGAAATAAGCAGTCAGACCGACGTGAGCCAGGCAAAACCCAACTGTCCTAGCATATCCTTAGGACTACACACTGGGGAACAACCAAACCCCTGGGTTCAAGTGGGGGACCAACCAATCAAACCCCGGGCGCAGATATCTACCTGGACGGGGCACCACGTCCTGAATCTACCGAACCCGCCCCTCCTCTGGGCTATACGGAAAGCAACCACAGGGCAGCCCACAAGGGCGGTGCCTGAAACCTGAGACTAATAGCCGATTCACTCGAAGGGAGGCGGGTTCACCATGCCCAATACCGTAAATGTGCGCCCAAACCACTGGCCGTCGACTGTACTGCTTTTCCGGCCATACTCCATCCTTCTTCTTCGCTGATATCCATCCTCAGAGCATCTAGTCGCCTCCTTATCTCACGAACGTAACAGGGAGGGTGGGTGGGCAACTTCCACATCTGCAAAGGACTGAGCAAACTCCGCCCATCCAATTTATAGTCCTAACCCCTCCCCTATGACACCAGATGGGTGTATCACCAAATTAACTGTTAACACTCCAGAGAATAGTTCAGTTAAATATACAGCAAAGCTTTTATTATCCTTCGCTCCTATGCAGATCTCAGTTCTTATTGCACACGAGAAAATATATGAACTTACCTGATTATGGCATTCTGTGTTCTGTTCTCCTACTGGGTGCGCTGGGCGAGGAGGGATCCGCAGCTGTCAACTCACACAGGCAGTTCGGAGCAGGAACAGAGGTCAGTGGTCGAAGTGGAAATTTAGAAGTGGGGTTATTTAAAATATAAGAGAATGGAGTATGAAGGCTTGATTTTTTTATTTTTTTTAACACTTGTCCCCTCTGTGCATTCCCATTCTTCATTACTACTTGTGTATTATGATGGCTGCATCCCTGACATTCCCATTCTTAAGATGTCTCTCCCTTTACACTTTCTTTTACCTATGCCCCTGCACCATCTTCTCCTTTGTCCCTCTCACTTAAACCCCTGCACCACCTTCTCCCCTGGCTCTCTCACATGTCTTCCTGCACCACCTTCTCCCCTGGCGCTCTCACCCCTCTTCCTGCACCCTCTACCCCCCTGGCTCTCTCACCCCTCTTCCTGCACCCTCTACTGCCCTGGCTCTTTCACCCCTCTTCCTGCACCCTCTATCCCCCTGGCTCTCTCAGCTCTCTCGCAGCACCCCCTGGCTCTCTCACCCCCTCTCCCAGCACCTCCTACCCCATGGCTCTCTTACCCCCTCTCCCAGCACTTCCTACCCCCTGGCTCTCTCACCCCCTCTCCCAGCACTCCCTACCCCCTGGCTTTCTTACCCTCTCCCAGCACCCCCTTCCCCCTGGCTCTCACCCCTCTCCCAGCACCCCCTTACCATTTGACTCTCTCACCCCCTCCTTCCCCTTTGGCTCTCTCACCCACTCTCCCAGCACTCCCTACCCCCTGGCTTTCTCACCCTCTACCAGCACGCCCATCCCCCTGGCTCTCTCACCCCTCTCCCAGCACCCCATTCCCCTTTGGCTCTCTCACCCACTCTTCCAGCACCCCCTTCCCCCCTGGGTCTCTCACCCCCTCTCCCAGCAGCCCCTACCCCCTGGCTCTCTCACCCCTCTCCAAGCACCCCCTTCCCCTTTGGCTCTCTCACCCTCTCCCAGCACCCCCTTCCTCTTTGGCTCTCTCACCCACTCTCCCAGAACCCCCTCCCCCCTGGCTCACTCACCCTCTCAAAGCACCCCCTATCCCCCTGGCTCTCTCACCCCTCTCCCAGCAACCCCTTCCCCTTTGGCTCTCTCACCCACTCTCCCAGCACCCCCTTCCCCCCTGGGTCTCCCAGCACCCCCTTCCCCCCTGGGTCTCTCACCCCCTCTCCCATCAGCCCCTACCCCCTGGCTCTCTCACCCCTCTCCTAGCACCCCCTTCCCCTTTGGCTCTCTCACCCCCTCTCCCAACACCCATTCTCCTTTGGCTCTCTCACCCCCTCTCCCAACACCCCTTCCCATTTGGCTCTCTCACCCCTTCTCCCAGCACCCCCTTCACCTTTGGCTCTCTCACCCACTCTCCCAGCACACACTACCCCTTGGCTTTCTCACCCTCTCCCAGCACCCCCTTCCCCCTGGCTCTCTCACCCCTCTCCCAGCACCCCATTCCCCTTTGGCTCTCTCACCCACTCTCCCAGCACCCCCTTCCCCCCTGGGTCTCTCACCCCCTCTCCCAGCAGCCCCTACCCACTGGCTCTCTCACCCCTCTCCCAGCACCCCCTTCCCCCTGGCTCTCTCACCCACTCTCCCAGCACCCCCTTCCCCTTTGGCTCTCTCACCCACTCTCCCAGCACCCCCTTCCCCTTTGGCTCTCTCACCCACTCTCCCAGCACCCCCTTCCCCCTGGCTCTCTCACCCATCTCCTAGCACCCCCTTCCCCTTTGGCTCTCTCACCCCCTCTCTCAGCACCCCCTTCCCCTTTGTCTCTCTCACCCACTCTCCCAGCACCCCCTTCCCCCCTGGGTCTCTCAACCCCTCTCCTAGCAGCCTCTACCCCACTGGCTCTCCTACACTCATGAAACCGGGGGGGGGGGGGGGGGGGGGGGTTCGCGGGGGTGCCGCGATTTTCCCACGGGGGTCACAATTTTTGTGGGGAGGGGGGTCGCGGGGATCATGAGTGTGAGAGAGCCAGTAGGGTAGGGTCTGCTGGGAGAGGGGGTGAGAGACAGTGCACAGCATAACGGGGGAGGGAGCTGAGGAGCGCGCAACATAGGTGGCTGGTTCCCGGGCAGGAACCAGCCACCAAGAAGACAGGAGGCCCTGGTGACAAGCCAAACAACTTACAAATATTTGGGAGATGCATCATGAGAAAATTCATGATGATGCAATTAGAACGTACATCCTGGTTGGAAAAAGGCCCAAGGCCCAATCTGATCATGGTGCTACCTTGCTGCTTATGTGAATTCTTTCAAGAATACTATTTCAAACTCCCCCATCATATTTTCCCTTTCACTATATCCCTCATTAATCTGCACTCAAAATCTGTTTTGTTTCCTGAACCCACTTCTCTCACCAGCCTACACAAACAGATCCAAAGCTCACACCCACAAATCATCCTCTCATGTTCCCTTTATTATCTCTGCTGATGCCATATCACCTTGGGCCTCATGCAATGCCCACTATCTGCTCATGCTCCCCCAAAACTAACCTCCACCCTGATCTCTCAACTACCCTCTGACTCCCCCTGTCCTCCTCTCCCGCCCCTCTGCTTCAGACGATTCTTCGGTCCCCTCTACTTCTTCCACTCCTCCCCCACCCCTCCTTCACCTCACCATGCCTCCCTGTTCACTTGCCATACTCTCACCTCGCCCAACTTTACGCTCCTGTCCCCGCACTACCCCGCGCACCGCTAACCTTGCCAACCTTATCCCCATCTCCCCTCTCTCCTGTGCCCTCTGGAATGCTAGATCCGTCCGCAACAAACTCCCCTCTATCCATGACCTCTTCTTATCTAACTCTCTTAACCTTCTTGCAATTACCAAAACCTGGCTCACCGATTCCGACACTGCCTCCCCTGCCGCTCTCTCCTATGGCGGCCTCTCCTTCACCCACTCCGCCAGACCTGGAGACCGCCCAGGCGGTGGAGTGGGCATTCTCCTATCCTCCACCTGTACTTTCAGACTCATTCCTCCTGAACCCTCCCTCTCCTTCTCCTCTTTTGAAGTCCACTCTATCCGTCTCTTCTACCCCATCCATCTCCGCGTCTGTCATATACCGTCCCCCTCGGCCCTCCTCCCTTTTCCTTGACAACTTTGCTGCCTGGCTCCCACACCACCTCTCCTCTGACATCCCCTCCATTATCCTTGGCGACTTCAATATCCCTATTGACAACCCCACCGACCCTGCTTCCGTCAAACTCCTTGCCCTTTCTTTCTCCCTTGGCCTCTCCCAATGGACCTCCTCTTCTACCCACTGCCTTGGTCACTCCCTTGACCTTGTCTTCTCCCACCGTTGCAGTCTGTCCGACTTCTCTATCTCCCCCTTTCCACTCTCGGACCACCATCTCCTCTCATTCTCTCTCTCCTATACTCCTACACCCCTCCCCCCACCCAAATCTACCCGGTCCAGGCGCGATCTCGACACCCTTGATCCTGCTATTCTATCCTCTTCTCTCGAAACTCTCCTCTCTCCCCTTTCCACCCTGTCCTGCCCTAATCAGGCGGCCTCCCTCTATAACCAAACCATCTCCACTGCCCTTGATGCGGTTGCCCCTGCCCAGCCCATCCACCTTCGCTGCTCCAATCCCCAACCCTGGCACTCCAAACTTACCCGTTTCCTCCAAAAATGCTCTCGTACTGCCGAACGCCACTGGAGAAAATCTCGCTCCCTGGCTGATTTCCTCCACTTCAAGCTTATCCTCTCCTCCTACAGCTCTGCCCTCTCGCTCGCTAAGCAATCCTTCTTTAAATCCCTCATCTCCTCCCAGTCCTCCAACCCCCGCTGCCTCTTCGCTACCTTTAACACTCTCCTGTCTCCCCACCTCCCCCCCTCCCTTCTTCCTTATCTGCCACTGACTTCACCTCCTTTTTCTCCTCTAAAATCGCAGCCATCAGACTTGAAATCTCCTCCTCCACCCACTCTTCCGCCACCCCCCCTCTCGCCCTTCCTCCCCCCTCCACTCTCCCCCCCTCTCCCCCCAGAAACCAACTCCTTCTCTCCTTCCGCCCCACCTCGGGTGAGGAAGTCCACTCTCTCATATCTTCTTCCCCCCCTTCTACCTGCCCCCAGGACCCCATCCCTTCTAACCTTCTTCGCTACCTTTCCGCCTCCACCTGCTCCCACCTCGCTCATCTCTTTAATCTGTCCCTCTCCACCGGCATCTTCCCCTCCGCCTTTAAACATGCTCTTGTCTCACCCATTCTCAAGAAACCCAATCTTGACCCCACCTCACTCTCTAATTAACGCCCCATTTCCCTTCTCCCATTTGCCTCCAAAATACTCAAGAGACTTGTCTGCAACCGTCTCTCCACCTACCTCTCTGAACACTCCCTCCCTGAACCTCTCCAATCAGGCTTCCGCCCCCTCCATTCCACTGAAACTGCCCTGGCTCAAGTTACGAACGATCTCCTCTCGGCTAAAGCCATGGGCCACTACTCCCTCCTGATTCTCCTCGACCCCTCAGCGGCCTTTGACACCGTTGACCACCCCCTCCTGCTTCACACCCTTCAGTCCATTGGCCTCTCCGGTACCGTCCTCTCCTGGTTCACCTCTTACCTTGCCGACCGTTCCTTCTCTGTTTCCACCTCTGATTCTCTCTCCCCTTCTTCCTCCATTCCAGTCGGGGTCCCTCAGGGCTCTGTCCTTGGACCCTTACTATTCTCACTATACACCTCTTCTCTGGGTGCTCTCATCAGCTCCTTCGGCCTCAAGTACCACCTTTATGCTGATGACACTCAACTCTACCTTTCCTCTCCTGATCTCTCTCCCTCCCTTTTTTCCAGGGTATCCGCATGCCTCTCTGCCATCTCCTCCTGGATGTCCTCTAGATTTCTTAAACTCAATCTTGCTAAAACTGAACTCATTGTCTTTCCTCCCTCTCGTACCTCCTTCCCCTCTGACCTCTCCATCACTATTGACAACTCATCTATCTCCCCTGTTCCCCAACTCCGCTGCCTAGGTGTCATCCTCGACTCCTCTCTCTCCTTTGCCCCTCACATTCACTCTCTCGCCAAATCCTGCCGTTTCCAGCTTCGCAACATTGCCCGCATTCGGCCCTTCCTCTCCCAGGATGCCACCAAATCTCTCGTCCACTCTCTGATTATCTCCCGCTTGGACTACTGCAACCTTCTCCTTATCGGCCTCCCCCTCTCTCATCTCGCTCCCCTTAGATCTGTACTTAACGCCGCTGCTAGGCTTATTTTCCTCTCTCGCCGTTCCACCTCTGTATCTCCACTCTACCAAGCCCTTCACTGGCTCCCCTTCCCCTACAGAATCCTTTTCAAGCTCCTCACTCTGACTTACAAGGCCCTCGCCAACTCCACTGCTCCCTACATCTCTAACCTTATCTCTATTCACACTCCCTCCCGCTCACTGCGATCGTCCAATGATCGTCACCTCTCTTCCCCTCTGATTACCTCCTCTCACTTCTCCCGCGCTGCTCCCCTCCATTGGAACAAGCTCCCCCGCTCCATCAGAACTTCCCCTAATCTGTCCTCTTTCAAACGAACATTAAAAACCCACCTTTTCCTTAAAGCCTTCCAAGTCTCATGCCTAAACTCCCACCGGTCGGCTACCTCTCTTTCTCATCCCTTCTTCCCTTCTCCCCCTTCCTCGACTCCGTTTCTCCCGTCTCTCCATCTCATCCATGTGTCTGTCTGTCTTCCCCTCCCTTTAGATTGTTCGCTCCTTTGAGCGGGGCTCTCCTACCTTCTGTTTCCATCACTTTTAACTGCGCTCTCCAGCTGCTCAGCTCACCTCCTCTCAGTCCCTCTGTCCTCTATCTCCTCTCGCTTCTCTCCGCTCCCCTCAGTGACTCTCAACCTGTCATCCATGCCCACCATCTTGGGCCATAGTTACCTGCCTATACTCACTTTTCCCCTCCCTCCCTCTCTTTCATGCTGTGCCTGAGCCCCCAGAGTTATAGTGCTTACTGTTACTTGTACTGTGCTGTTTCACCTTGTACTGTGCCATTGTTTGTCCTTGTATGGCGCTACGGATACTTTGTGGGGCCCTATAAATAAAAATTAATAATAATAATAATAATAATAATACCCTTAATGCCCTTTTCCTGCACACTCTGGAAAGCAATATTTATTTGTAACAAACTCGTATCTATCCATGATCTATTAATTTCAAAATTCTCCTTGTCATAAAACAAATCTGACTTACCTCCTCTGACACTACGCCTATGGGGTACCCCATCCTCAGCCACACTCTTAGACCCAGTAACAGAGAGATGACAGAGTAGATAACCTACTTATTTAATTCTGCACCTTGGAAGTCATACCCCAGATACCTCCCTCTCATTCTGTCCTTTTTGAAGTCCACACCATTCATCTATTCTCATCCATCACTTCACCTTCATGTTGCTGTCATCACACCTCAAGTCTAGTTTCCTACTTCCTTGACAACTTAGCTGTCTTGCTAACTTAGTTTATAAGCTATGGCCTACTCTCATACTAGGGGATTTCAACATTCCCATTGACAACCCCACTGTGTGTATGAGAAAGAGTATACTATTTGACATTTTCCATTTCACACAAGTAATTTGACATCACTCATATCAAATATTATGAGTCATCATGATACATGGATCTCTCCTCCCCTTAGAAATCTGTTAAAATCCCACACACACAAGGCTAGCTCTCTCTTTTTACACACACACATCTAAGACTCCATGGACAAGCAAGTATTTATGGATTATATAGGAGCTGAAGTGTAGGGCAACATGGAGGAATGGTTTGGGTGGTATCTGGGTCTTGGATAAAAATGCCTACCAGAGCCATGTGCCTCCATTTTGTAATGTTGTCTTTGTCTGTCCACCATCTTCCTATGCTATGTGGTCTATCCTCCATCTTGCACACAAGCTCTTGCTAATAACATATACACGCGCACACACACATACACACTGAAATCTGAGATACTTACATTTATATATAGATAGGAAAGACACATTTATATAAGGAGGCAAAATATATTATGCTTTCTACACTGTGTTATTATATGTGTAAAGATTTTTACTGAAAATACATATTGTTAATAAGAATACATATTACCTTAAATTACGACTTTATGGAAAACCTTTCCTGATATGATATACATTATTCCCTGTATTATACTGTAGGAATCAGAGTATATTGAGCAGAAATCGAAAAGTAGATATTAAATGCTCATTAGTGTGTTGAAATATTTACCTCACCATTGGACCCCCGTGTTAACAGAGAGCAGTAGAGGACTCTCTGGGAATCAGACCCCAAATTATGTACCCTTTTAGAGTCTGCTACCACAAATCTTGTTTTGCTTTCTTTCTCTTTCTGTATCTTCCAGTGAATTTCATCCACCCAGACTTTTTCTTGACTTTGCCTTCTCCCACTTCTGCTCCTTCTCTAGTTTCTCTCAACTTCCTGGAGTCAGAAAGTAGCACTGCACCTGTGATCGTCAAAAACTAGCACAGTGCCAGTAATAACTAACTGCTTTGATAAAGAAACTAGCACTGTTCCTGCAACTAGAAACTGCTTAGAGCCAGTAAGGAGCATTGTATCTGTGATCACCAACTACCTGGAGTTAGGAACTGGTATAGTTATTGTAGTCACCAAATGCCTGGAAAGAGAAGCCAGCAGAGTGTTTATAATCACCAACTGGCCGGGAACTGGCACTCTTCTTATGGTCATCAACTATACGGAGCAAAGAACTAGCATAGTGTCAGGAGCCGTCGCGGCCTCGGGCACCGTCGCGACTCACTTCCTGGGTCAGTGAACGTCCCAGCCATCTCCATGACGACTGGGGCGTCACTTCCGGTTTCTCGGGCCCGACCGTTGCCGAGGTAACGGCCGGACGCCGAGTGTAGCAAGCGGTGCGCCCCGGCAAGTGAGGCAGCCGGGCGCATGCGCTAGGATGGCCTGCGGGCTAATAAATGTCAGTAGCTTACCTGTGATGCATTTCAGGGTTAAGCCCTGATTGGCCACAGCCTGTATATAAGGCAGGGAGGGCTTAGCCTCCCTGCCGGTTATAGCGTACAGTTTGCCTGTCAGCCTAACCTGCTCCTGTTTTGTATTGGTGAAAACCTGTTGGACTGATTGCCTGTATATGACCCCTTGCCTGGATTTGGACCCTGCCTGTGTTTCTTGTGACCCCGACCTTCCTGCCTGTATCTGGACCTTGCTACCATGCCTGTGACCCTTGACCTCGGCTTGTGTATTGGATGCCCTGCCTGCTCTCGACCCTTGCCTGGACTTAACGCCGCTTTCCTGGGTTCTCCCTAGTCGGTACGCACTTTACGACCCCCTGCTAGTCTGCGGCCAAGTCTGTCCCCACCACTAGGGGCTCCAGTGAACACCTGACTGGCAGAGCAGACTCCGGGTTGCACTGTACCGGCTAGAGGGGTTCCTAACACATAGTACATATATACACCAACTACTTGACTCCAATAATTAATAAAGTGCCTGTATCCCTGAAAATATATCTTCACCAACAGCTAGAATATATTATTCCACTACTTTATGCATCTAGTGTTTCCCACATCTCGTACATTTTAAGCTCATTTGGATTAGGTCATCTTTACCTTTTGTTTCATATCATTGTATGTTATCTGTATCTCAATCCCTTCATTATACAGTGCTAATTAAAATGTTGGTACTTTATAAATAAATAATAATAAAAAAAACACAAAACAAAAACAACAACAACAACTTGGCCTTCCCACTCTTCAACCAAAACCTCCTCTCCTCCAGACTTAAATTCTTAAATACTCTTGAAACATCCAGGGGCGGATCTAGACATTTGTCCTACCCGGGGCGATTTTAGGGGGGGAGGCGATTTAGGCCCTGCCCCCTTTCTGATGTCTAAGGCTGCCGACGGCTGCACAGTATGTGCAGGTCCGTTCAGCAGTGGCAGTGTGCTGCCCGGATGCTCTGATTGTGTTTAAAACACAATCAGAGCAGCCGGGCAGCACACTGTCACTGCTGAACGGGCCTGCACAGTGTGCAGCTGTCGGCAGCAAGCCCCTGGATCAGCCACTGTCTCCATCTTCATTAAAACTACTTCACCCACCTATAACTACCATGTCCTGCCATGATCAGGCTAAATTTGCTACAACTCACTCACTTCAACCCTAGACAATACAGTTCCATTGAGCCAAAAATAAACTATACCCACTATCTGCAAAAGTGTTCCTTTAAAGTCTCCCTTTAAAGGGGACTTTCTCCACTATAAATTATCCTTTCATTTATTCATCTTATACCACTTATCCTTTCACGTACCAAGCAAGCCTATTTCTTTTCTCGAATGTCTACCCAGTTTTCTAACATCTCCTTGACACATTCCACTCGCTTCTCTGAACACCTACACATGACCTCCCTTATTCCTTCACAGCCCATGACTTAGACTCAAGGACAAAATCAACAGGATATCTCCTTATGTTAGATCCTGCACATCTCACCAGCCTTCTCTTACACTCCCAAATCCAGTTTGCAGTGTGACCCTGAGATATCAGCCTTAACATACAGGGTAACATACAGGGTTATAAGCTCCTTTTAGCCTTCAAAACTAGTGGAGTAACACTACAAGAGGTAGTAGCAATTCACTGCATGTGAACATGATAGGTGGTTTAAATATAGACTATATTTAAAAAGTACCATTATACAATCAACCTATAGAATGAGAGTAATAATTAACAGCTATGCATATCGAAGGTACAATATCTGATAAGCATTGTATAATACAATTCTCTCACCTGAGATCTCCCGATCATTTACTTAAGGGGCTAAATTATGCTCTCAACTGCATAGAGATGACACCCCTTTTTTGTGACTTGATTCAAGATTACTTATTTGAAGTGTAGAATTAATAACCCTACATGATTTCGTGAACACAAGCACTATCTTTTAACATATCTGACTACTACTAGGTATAGTGCATCTATGAATACAAGAATTATAGCTATTAATCAAAAGCATATAGATACACCAATACTGTTTGCAAATTGCATTACAGATAAGGAGTACAGAAAATATATTAATTTAGGAACATAAAAATATTTAACAGAAGTAGAAATCTAATATAATCCATTTATCAGATTATAAACTATAGATAATAAAGGAACTGTAGGTGCATTCAGTGATTTTAACCATCACGTTAATTTTCACATATTACTTTAATAATTTGCTGATTTTATACGTTTTAATTTAACTAATGCATAATTAAGTAATTTTTATAGAAAATGATGAACAATTTTCAGTTTATTAGTAATAAATATGAGACTGTATGAGCACCACAGAAACAAACTATTTTTTCTCAATGTCACCCCACAATGCACCTTCTTCATTATACCTAGTAATGAAGGATGAAGTATCTGAACTCATCTCATATTAGAACCTATACCCTTGACCCACCAAATTATCCACTGCCTCTCTACCACTGTATGCCTACCTCTAGTTCATATCTTCAATCTGTCTCTCTCCCCTCGCACTGTCTCATCCTCCCTTAACACATTCACCGCTTATGGCATTTTTTGGCTTGGTCACATTCCAACATGAATATTAGTAAATTGTTTGTGTGGTACTCAAATAAATTATACCTTGTTGTTTTCAGAAGACTTTGATGTTCAGAAAATACCATTAGTTATTTTTTGTTGTTGAAATAGCAAGAAATGTAACTAAAACCAATTGTGTGTATGTTTTTTACTAAACAAAACCAAGAAAAACTTTGTAGTTCTTGCTTTAGCATCAATCCACCTTTCCAAAACAGCAAAATTCAGGATTTTACACATAGTTTTTCATAATAAAACCTGCACTTGAAAATGAAAAAGCATTTATTTATGCTAGCTTAATGAAATAGGCTAACCCCCATCTCTGGACTTCCTAATGCTTTCTGTAGTATTATTGTCTGGTGATCACCAGTAAATAGCTACTACGGGGACACCTTATTTTAAAGAGGGAGGCCTACCCTCTTTCAAACAATGGCACCCCTGAATTTCTAGGTGCCAGTATAGGGGAGATCTGTGCATTAAAAAAAACCAAAACTAAAACCTGCCCCACCCAGAACTCCTTAATGTTTTCTGTAGTGTAAGCGGTTATTGTATGGTGCTCACATGTGATCCCTCTTTCAAATAAGTGTGCCCGTGGTTTGTTTGTTTTTCAAACCAGGATAGGGAAGATCTGTGTCCTCCTCCTCCATCACTCCATATGTAGTATAGGGTATTATTGTCTGATGATCACCAGATAAAAAAACATTAAGTAGGGTCCCCCTATTTCAAACAAGGCTGCCCATGAGTTTCTAGGTGCCAAGCCCCAGTCGTCCTTAGCACTGAAGGGGTTTTACATATTCTTATCTCACAAATCCTAAAGAAACCATCTCCTGACTGAGATACTCTCTCCGACTATTTCCCTATCTCTCTCCTCCCCTTTGTCTCTAGACAACCGCCTATCGCAATATCTCTCCTCTCACTTAGTTCTCAACTCGCTTTCACCTATACCATTCCACTGAGGCCACTCTCACAAAAGTGATAAATGAACTACTTAAGGGTGACTTCATTATACTCATCCTCCTATTCCCATTAAATTGTAAGCTCTCTTGTGACCAGAGCACTACCCACCCTGTGTTTTCAACTCTGCAACTATTATGTCTACCTTGTTTTATATAATGTCCTGTTTTCCCCTCTGTCTGGCACTGTGACAGCTTACAAATCAACAACAACAATAGACTGTAAGCTCTCACGAGCAAGGCCCTCTCTACCCTTTGTCTCAAGTCTGCATACCCATGGTTAACCATGTCTCTACTTGTTCTCTTTTTATGTGCAACTATATTTTGTATGATTTGTATGCTGTCTGTCTGTGATGCTATCCCTTCAATCCATGTTGAATACACTGGATTGGAAAGGGCCTGATATTGAGTAAACATATTTGAGTGATCGATCATTAAGAGATCTGCATATTCACACAGGCAGTGTGAATATGCAGATGCACAGTAGTAACCTGTCAAGATCATGGCAATGATACTAACTCTGAATGCTGCATTTCCTTTACCAAACCCGATTGGAGTATCATGACTAGTAGCACTAGAGAAGCCACCTCGTACTTAAGATTCCAACTGGTGCATTTTTATATTTTCCATAAAGTATATTTTACTCCCACTAAATTACAGAAATTGGAACGTCATAAAAATTCCCATTGTCCAAAATGCAGTGCTCCGGTGTTACCCCTGCTTTGTGTCCACGAGTTTGTTGCTTTGGTCTCACATTAGAGAAATACTTCAATAAGATAGTGTTTAAATATATATTCGATTTAAGCTCACTTGCTAAGGTAAACATAGCACGGGTATCGATGCAGCCTGAGCCTCCCAGTGTCCAAACTGGATTGCTCTGGTGAATGACGTTTGGAAACATGAAAGATTCATGTACGAGAGTAGGGAGGCTCTCTGCAAATATCATTAATTTGGCATTCCTGGTATAATGGTAATTTTTTAACCATCCTCATCAAGCCGATTAGGAGACGGGGGGGGGTGAGATGGGAGCCAGTTTTGATGACCCCTTCAATGATTCCTCACACTATTCTTGTTGGATATGCCAGCACTGCGCAGCGCTATAATGCTGATATGCAGCCTTTCTGTGATGTCACTCTGCTGATTACTAGTAAATTACAAATCTGTTGAGTTTATATATATATGTGTGGAATTTTATGTTTTCAAAGCAGGAGACTTTTGCCTGCTTATAGCGTTTATGTCCTGTTGCATAAGCAAGTTCTCACACCCTGATTATGTCTTAGTCAAACGAGCTATGCTTATTTAGTTAGATTCAAAATGTACATGTTATGTATTTCTAAAATAATAAAAATACTTTATTCAGAAAAAAAAGAGAGCAGCTAGGAGAGAGTTTATGGGTGGGATAGGAGTGGCAAGAGATAAGGAGGGACTTGTAGACAACGCTCAGGACTTATAATTTTATTGTGAAGTTTATGAAGGGACAGGGAGGGGCACAAAATAAGGGAGATGGGAAATGTAGATGAATCTTGTGGTAGCATTCAAGATATAGTCAAGGCATGTTGCACAGGTGGAAGCAGAATATCTTGGAGATTGTCTGAATGTGTGGGAAAAGGGGAATGTGCAGTGGAGGGTAACTGAGAGGCATGAGATTTGGGAAATAGGTAAAATGATGGTGCTAATGACTGCTATTTATCATGCATACATTTGGAATGTCAGGGAGGGAAGATACTGTACTTTTTCTATGTTTAACTTGACATGTTTCTGAAACATCCATAAGCATATGGCTGAAAGACAGTTTGAGATTTTGAAAGTAGCGAGTTCAGGAGTGGTGTCAGTATGGGTAGTAATAAGTATGGGTGAAATAATGATTCTAATAATAAAAATGCTTTAACTAACATTTTCACCATTAGGACTTTGGAGTGAAAAGTATCATGAAGGTATTTAGATTTTATATACTGATATAGTGGTCAAAGTGCAAAAATAGAAGTGGCCGTATGGAAAATGTAATGTAATGGGAATATAAGTAAATGGAAACTGATAGTTTTACAACTAAAGCATTGAGAGAAGTGGCGGTATGGCATACCACCATATACACCCACACTTCACCCACTGCTTATACTAGAAGCTACTGCTGATAGAAGGTAGGACACTCTTTTCTGAAGCTAGCACAGAAAGGGTGCATTGCTTGCAAGTGTGTTGCCTTGTTTCTTTCAGTGTCCACAATGGACTTCCAGGATGTTTTGGCTCATTTCCTGAAGTGTCTGTATCTTTCAGATGAACACAGAATTGAAGATATTAGGAAGTGAGTCATAATTGTAATGTGACTCTTTTTTAGTCAGACACTTTTTAACCATGAAAGCTTGTTTTTGACCTCTAACTGTTTCATGTGCTTAAAAGTGAATAATGGCCCGCAATTTAAACACTTTAGCTTGTTTAAGTAAAATAGGTATAAATTGCTCAGGCAAATATATTAAGACATATAAGTTATGTTGACTATTGCTGCTTATTGCACAGACAGAAAATTTTGTATTGCTGTAATTTACATAGAATATATAGGCGAACAGCTGAGTGAAATTCAGTTCCCCGGTGATACTGCATGACTGCAGTAAGAAGAGATCTACCGCTACGTCAACCAGTCTGCTTACCTGGAGGGGGCGTGGTGATGCCATCACTTCACCATGGTCCCATCCCCTGCTATGGAATGCTGAAACTCACTTAATGGGTGCAAGTGCATCATTAAGCCGCGCCTCTTCAACAATCTGGGAGGATGCCTACTCTTACGGGAAATTCCGGGAGAGTAGGCAAGAATGATCAAAATCATTGTTTATTTGTAAGGCACCACAACACTCCACAGGACTGGACAATCAGTTACAAAATATGGACCGACAGGTTGATGAATGAAATGTACGATAAACAACCTTTGACGTATGAACAGATTAGAATTTGAAATTATATAGAACTTGCCTCACAAGATCTCTCTTATAAACCGTTTTAACTCAGAGACAGACTGATTTATATTTAGTAAACTATAAACCATATTTACAGGTTACAGCCGAAAACAGATGCCCCGTTTAAATTAACCAACACAAGATCAAATATATACAATTGCTGCTGACCACAAAGATTGAATATGTCATCCTAATTGTTGCTACAATTTAGGCTCCAAAGTGTGAAAGATCTTTTGTAGATTACTTGACTAAATATTAGTCACACAACAATTAAATTAAATGCTAGTTAAAAATGCATAAGAAAATGTGAAAATACATAATATCAGTTAAACTTTCACATATTTCTATAGGTCAAAATATTTGACAAGACACAATGGCAAAGAGGATAGTGATTAAAATATTTATGAAGAAAAAATTATCATATACTTTACAAGTATAAAAAATAAAATAACTATTGTTACCTACACTGCCCCTCAGGTAAAAAGTGTAGAACCGGTCAATTTACTGTTAGTGCTCCGTAAGACATTTTCTAATTGACCTAATTACACTTTCCTACAGGCATTTAACTCCATACTGAAAAATGTCAGTACAGGTAAAAGAGGTGCATGAAGCTTACTCTTACTCTTACTCTTACTCTTTACCAAAACCCCATACTTGCCAACTTATGGCAAGTATGATCCGGGAGCCTGCCGGGGAAATTGTGTGTGCAGTTGGCTGGGCTCCGAAAATCGTGTCATTTTTGGGGTCGAACGCAGCGATTTCCGGTGAATAGCGGCATTTTGGACCTAATTCTGCCCACTTCACTAGGAAGTGGGCAGATCAGGGAGATTGCCACACTCTCCCGGGAGTCCGGGAGACTCTCGCGAAATGCGGGAGTCTCCCGAACATTCCGGGAGAGTTGACAAGTATGCAAAACCCCCATGTAATTTATTAGTGCTTTATTTTAAGCAAAGATAAATAACTATTTTCTAATATTATTGAAAACTGATTACGAATTATAGGTTTCATACCACAAATAAGCTACTGTATTTCTTGGACCATAATATATATATATTTATTATTATTTTAAACCCACACAACTGGTTCCTTAAAAAGAATGAAGTACTAAGCACAAACAAAATGTGTGTATATTTACTGTACACGTTTAAAGAAACAATGCTTTTTTGTATGAAAAAAAATTGCCTGTCTGCACAAGCACAAAAAGTAATACTGAGAGTACAGACACTGACCTACTTTACTACATATTACAGTATTTTCTTTTCAGATGTAACAGTAACATATGGCATGGGCACACATGCAGTGCAGAAAAAAAACTGACCATCATCCACCTTACATATACATAGTGTACGGTTGCAAAATGATTAACACCCCATAAAGGGAAAATAATGCATACTTGTAGGTGGTCCCTATATAAAACATGCATCCTCATACATCTGCTCTCATCCTACACCCCTCTTACGAATATCAATTAAACACCGCCCACCACTCTCCCTTCTCCCACCCACTACCCGCTTTTCGCTTCAGATATAGGACTATAGTTCAACTTGGTGACAAATCACGAAGTCATGTTCCCACTGTGGAACAACCCGGCCTTCCCCTCTGGACAACAATCTTTTATCCGAACCTGGTCGTGTTTTGGACTTAGGTTCCTAACAGACATATCTCCTACACATATTTTCCCTGATTTTGCTGACCTCCAACAACAATATGATATTCCTCACAATCTTTTCTATCAATATCTATAGCAAAGACATTTATACCACTCTATCCCAGCACTTAAGCTCTATCTGTGCGAAGACCAAAGAGAATGCATATAAACTACTTTATAGATGGTATTTAGTCCCTACCCGTTTAAAAGCTATTTATCCTGACTCATCTAGCCTATGCTGGAGATCCAGTGGACATGAAGGTTCGTTTCACCACATATGGTGGTCAAGCCCTAAGATGGTAAGATACATACCGTATATACTCGAGTATAAGTCGACCCGAATATAAGCCGAGGCACTTAATTTTACCACAAAAAACTGGGAAAACTTATTGACTCGAGTAAAAGCCTAGGGTGGGAAATGCAGCAGCTACTGGTAAGTTTCAAAAATAAAAACAGTGCTGGATATCGTTAACACTGGGCTCCCAATAATACAAACGTGAGGTTGTAAATGAATATATCAAAATTTATTGTTATTAAACATCAATAACATTTTATAAGTACATAATATATACCCATATCCTAATAAATTGTACACAAATGGTTAAACTAAATCCTCTGCACTTGGTATCAAGCCTAATAGGTGAACACAGATATAAATAACATTCACTAAAGACAACTCAGATCATTAATATATAAATCAATGAGACAGTCTGTGGATACTAAATACATGTGCCAGTTAAGTTTATTCGCCTTTAGAAGGTGATGAGCAGTTACTCCTAAGTGTTCAGAACAGTATAGTAATTTAGGCTTTAGTAATGCAAAAGATGCTGCACATACACTAAATAGAATTTGATATAATAGCTCAGATAAAGATAAGTTTGATTTTGTTTGCTGGAAGAAACATTTTAACAGAACAATACAATTTGCTTTGTGTGATTTAACCCTTATTATACTTGAAGTTTGGGATGTTTTTAGACTTTTCAATGATTTCAGTTATGCAAAAGAATCTTCAGACACTTATTAATAGGTGACAAAAAATGAAAATATTGGACTTTATAAAACTGCTGCAAATAATTGCAGTGGACAAGTCAGGGTACTCACATGTGTCTCTGTCCAGCGGGGCTAGATGGAAATGTCCCGTTCTTTAGCTTTGACTGACAGGCTTCTTTTCATTTAACTTTATTGTTCCATGTGCAATGAACACACAAAAACGGGCTACAATAAAATGGTGGCTGACAGTGATCCACAGAGGCTGCAGATGCCTGCAGATGAGCGGGGGAGACTGGAAAACGGAGACCAGGTAAGTGGGACTCGAGTATAAGCTGAGGGGGGCTTTTTTCAGCACAAAAAATGTGCTGAAAAACTCGGCTTATACACGAGTATATACGGTAACTTAATTCTTAGGGCTAGATTTACTAAGCTGCAGGTTTGAAAAAGTGGGGATGTTGCCTATAGCAACCAATCAGATTCTAGCTTTCATTTATTTAGTACCTTCTACAAAATGATAGCTAGAATCTGATTGGTTGCTATAGGCAACATCCCCACTTTTTCAAACCCGCAGCTTAGTAAATCTAACCCTTAGAGTCAGTTCGCTGCAAAATCCCCCTTGCCCTTCCTACTCTCTTCTACACAGACCTGTACCTGACACTGACAAACATACAACTGTTATGCACGTTTTGTCGCTATCCAATAACGATTGTCGAATCTCGATTTGTGTTTCCAATGCACAAATATTTATTCTCAAAAAGTAGCAGAATAATTCAAGCGAATTAATAAGTACAGTCGTTACTTATTGCAGGCGCTCTGGATCCAGTGAACAGTCATTCAGGTCTGAAGTCTGTGGTCAAGATGACTGAACACTAGATGAAAAGCTCCTGCTTATATGCAAACAGAAATATAGTAAAACAATGCAGATGGTGTGGCTTGCTTCTATTGGTCCAGGCTTCAGGAAGGTCCAGGGGGTTGTAGATCATAGGCTAGTTCAAACTAAAGAATCCAAAGGTGGGGGTCATCTCTCCAGGGGATGTGCTCTGTAGACTCCAGTTTCAACTAGTCCATCAGCATTTTATAGTCAGCATCATATTAAAGGTTTATTCCCTAACATCAATAACTAGAGCATGCAATGTGCGATCTCTTCGATGAATGAACCGGACAGCTGCTGATGTAAAGGGGATTAATATGATACCAGACATGACACATTTCCTTTAACCTGTACCATATGTATTACTAATATGCACATAACTTATAATATTACACATAAACACTACTATATTTCAATATAAATAACTATGTGTTGCAACTACAATTAATGTGTACTATTTAGAAATGTGTGTGTTTGTGCAAATGTATACAAAAGTGTAAAACTGTAATTGCCACGTGTTGCAGCTGGACACGCCCTTCCACGCCGTAGCGTGCTCTACGCATATTTTCAGACAAAGACAACCAAGTTTGCTTGATATTAATTGAAATGAGTTTATCCAATTTACTGACTTCGAAAGCTCAACCCTTTGATAGTGTAATAAACTATCACACAATCACCGTTTCAAGTTCAGGATTATACAACACTTCTTCACAGACCATGGCCTCGGTATCTCGCACCACCCTTTCAGTCTCGTTTTCAGTGTTTCCCCTAGAAGACTGTTTTCCACACTTCAACACAGTAGGAACACATTTGACACACAAACCAATTGCTAAGATGACACCAAGTATAAGGAGAAGGAGCTTACCTACACTAGCAACCATTTCCTGTACCCACTCCCCTAGACCAGAGAACCATTTTACAGGGTTCAACCACGAGAACTAACCTGCCACCTTTTCCATGACCTCATATAACGAAGAATTATGGTTCCTTCGAAATTCCCATTTCAGTTGCAGAATTTCAACCATCTTCCGGTCTATAAACCCTTTGGAGTCATCTGTATTATTGGTGATGTACGTGCAACATTTGACACCAAACTGGGTGGCCAAAGTTACACAGTATCCACCAGTAATAGAAGTGAGATAATTCAGTACCAAACTATGTTGCACCAACTCCTTTTTGTACGCTTGTAGCTCCCTTCCAGTATACCTGAAAGTGTCATCATACATCTCAGTGATATTCTCTATTATTTTGGTAGGTCTTGAATATATTTAAAATTTAAAGTCCCCGAGCGGTCCTGGTGAGATCTAGAGCAACCATAACTTGAAAACCAGCGGTTTCACTAATCAATTTTGTAGCTATGGGTTCCTCACCAGGAATCATATTTCTCTTGCCAGGGTGTTCATACTTTGTGTGTATTTATGGTTGTGATGTAGTCTTGTGAATACCAACCATTTCTTCATGAGTAATAGTCATGATTTCAGGAACCAGTTTACCTAAGAAACACAAGCCCTTGGAACTCGGAGTCACCCAGGAATAAGCTTTTCTCCCAAAAACAATTTCACATCATCAGGGAGAACATAAGGAACAGTATGCCCATTATTTCACATAAGGTTTTGACAAAACTACCCATGCCTAGTGTCTCCATTTGTTCAAGACACGTGTGTCAGCATGGATCACATTCTTACAATTACCTATAGAGACCTTCCCAATGGACACTTTCTTATGCTTGGTCACACGTCCTAATTTGTGATGTCCATCAACATTCCTGCCTATTGGTGACCTTGTAAGTCTCCCTCCAAAATGAGTGTGTCGAGCCATTGTCTGATCTGATAGGTCAGCTTCCCAATTCTCCAGACGCGGTGCATGATAGATATTTAGGCACAGTAAAGATCTGTCTAAGGAGTATTGTCAAAGCTTCAGACTAGGGGACCTAGTGTTATTGTACTTCCCTTCTATGGTCCTCCCTCTCCTTAATTCGAGTACCTCAGAGATGTTTAGTGGGAACGGCACTAATCCTATGTTATGCCGTCCCTGAGGCACATGAGAGTATAACCAGCACTCAGTTTGGTTTAGGACCTTACCCACTAAGGAGTGATAATCCTCCAGAGGATGCCCGCCCCCGTCCAAATTACTAGTGGACTGGCATCGCTGGATGCACTTCTCTTCAACTAGGGAGTCACAGAACTTACAGATACAATACTCATCAGACAATAGCCCCTCACACTGTCTCTGAGTTCTAGGGCTAGCAGACCTTTTCATAACGTTTGGACCAAGCTTGATAATGGGCTGCTCTGGGTATTCTAGTAACTTTTCCTCGATATCCATCTCATCGGTATCACTACCAGAACCTGTCTATGTCCTCCATCCTCCTTCACAAAAATTGAGTGTCCTAGAAAAAGTAAAAACAAGGAAAATCCTGGAACAAAAGAAAAAAAAAACCGCCACTCCATCGCTGGAAAGATAGTTCTGAGGACACGTCTCTGGTTCAGGTGTCTTGACTGCAGGCTTTAGGTCTCCCGGAACAGGTTTACGAGTGACAGATCAGTGTCATCGGTCTCAGTTTTATCTCACACTTTCTCCGGGTTACTGACTTTCCTGCAGTGGGTGGAATGGACCCAAGTGTCTCTCTCTGCAACCTTCAGTGATGTGGTACTGGTCAACAGCACTTGGTACGTGCCTTCCCAACGGTCTGTTAAACAACCTGAGCATAAGAAATTGCGGATCATAACATAGTCCCCAGATTTAACATCATTCGCTTCTGGCATACCAGGTGACAGCATTTTGAGTTTTTGTTGTTGTTGCTTTAGCTGTATGCTCATTTTTATAAGATATTGTACAGTCACTTCATTATTACACTTTAAGTCGTCTTGCGGACTCACGATCAAATGAGGTTGTCGGCCGAACAGTATCTCAAAGGGGGACAGATTAAGAGGAGGTCTAGGAGTAGTTCTGATGCTATGGAGGACTAGTGGCAAAGCTTCAGGCCACGCCAACCCAGTTTCAGCCATTATTATACAAGCTTGTTCTTAATAGTACCATTTACTCTTTCCACCTTGCCACTGGCTTGTGGTCGGTAAGGGGTGTGAAGTCTGCTACTTATTCCCATGAGCTTACACATATTTTGGAAGATATCACCAGTAAAGTGGGTACCCCTATCACTTTCGATGATTCTAGGGATTCCGAACCTACACACAAACTCTTGTACAATTTTCTTTGCAGTGAACACAGCAGTATTAGTGGCTGCCGGAAATGCTTTTACCCAACTAGAAAACACATCAATACATACTAACACATACTTTAGATTCCTGCAAGGTGGTAATTGGATATAGTCAATTTGTATTACTTGAAAAGGCCCGTCTGTAGGAGGGATGTGGGATGGCTCAGTTGGAATAGTTTTCCCGACATTTTTCCTCAAACAAGTAAGACATGAAATTGCCTTCTTACCAGCCTGAGAGGAAAATCCAGGAGCACACCAGTATGCTCTCACCAGTTTGCACATACCTTCTTTACCCAGGTGAGTCAGACCATGTGCTGCTTCAGCCAGGCTTGTATAGTATGTTCTGGGAGCTACATGCTTACCTTGTCTATCTCTCCAGAGTCCTGAGGACTCTGGACCACATCCCTTCGCCTTCCAGACCACCTTTTCCTGCAGGGAACACAAATCTTGCATTTCAATTAATTTCTGCATGTCTAATGTCTGAAAAACCATCATAGTCTCGGTCGATACAGTCATAGGTTGCCCTGCTGCCCATTTAGCAGCTTCGTCTGCCCTGTTGTTGCCCAATGACACCGGGTCTTCTTCAGAAGTGTGGGCCTTACATTTTATGACGGCTACCATCCTGGGTAACTGTATCGCTGTCAAAAGTCCTTTTATGTGTTGTGAGTGTGCCACTGGCGTGCCTGCTGCTGTCCTAAAGTTTCCCAAAGGGCCCCAAAATCGTGCAGTACCCCGAAGGCGTACCTAGAGTCAGTATATATATTAGCTGATTTACCCTTTGCCAACTCTCACACACTCTCCATACTACTAGTTCCGCCACCAGGGCTGAGTGAGGTGGGCCAAGGGGTCTAGCTTCTACAACATCCTGATCATCTACAACAGCATAACCAGTAAATAGTTCTCCCGTCTCTGTCTGTCTATGACAACTCCCGTCTGTATAAAACGTAAAATCTACATTTTCTAAGGGGGTGTCACATATGTCGGGCCTGGCAGTAAAGGTCTGGTTCAGATATTCCATACAATCGTGTGTATCAGTACTCTTGCCAAACTCATCACCACACCACCTCACCTCACCTCCCACCCTTTGTGTCTATTCAGACACATATGGAAGGTATGTAGCTGGATTTAAGGTGCTACATCTTTTGATGGTGATGTTTGAGGGTGCCATCAGAGCTAGTTCCCATTTTGTGAATCTAGCTGAAGAGACATGTCTGGTTTGGGCTGAATTTAACAGAGCTGATACAGCATGGGGTGTATAGACAGTTGAATCATGTCCTAATACTATGTCAACGCTCTTACTTACCAGAAGAGCAGTTGCTGCTACACTTCTGAGACATGTTGGGAGTGATCTTGCCACAGTGTCCAATTGTGCACTGTAGTATGCTACCGGTCTGCTAGCGTCACCATGTTTCTGTGTGAGGACACCTGCTGCACAACCATCAGCTTCCGTACAGTATAACTCAAAAGGCTTTTCATAATCAGGTATTCCCAATGCAGGTGCTCTAGTCAGACTATCTCTGAGATTAAAGAACGCTTGCTCTGACTCCTCTGTGTGTACAACACGTTCTGGTTTTGAGGAAGAGACTAGCTCCTGCAATGGTAATGCCAGAATAAAAAAACCTGGGATCCAGGATCAACAGTATACACACATCCCCAAGAAGGTACGGATTTGCTTCTGGCTCTGCGGCAGAGTCATGTGTTGTATGGCTTCAATTCTGTCCGTTGTCAAGTGTCTTAGCCCCTGGGTGAGACATTGTCCTAAGTATTTGACCTTAGTCTGACATGGCTGTAACTTGTCCTTTGCCACCTTGTGTCCTGTTTGCGAGAGATGGAGCAACAACAATTTAATATCATGACATAAAAGAATCAGAGCACAACAACAAATCGTCCACATATTGAATTTAGAACAGACCCATTGCTTGGCTGGAAGGATTGTAAACAGTCATGTAAGGCTTGGGAGAAAATACTGGGGCTGTCAATGAACCCCTGGGGCAGTCTGTTCCATGTATATTGCACCCCCCGGTAGGAGAATGCAAAAAGGTATTGGCAGTCAGGGTGAAGAGGGACTAAGAAGAAAGCAGAACATAGATCAAATACAGTAAAATGATTAGCAGACGGTGGAATCTGCATGAGGATGACAGCTGGATTGGGCACTACGGGGAATTGGCTCTCAACAACTTTATTAATTCCCCTTAAGTCCTGGACTAATCTATAGCCGCTCCCCCCACTCTTCTTCACAGGGAAAATGGGACTATTTGCTGTGCTGGATGTACGAATTAAAATCCCTTGTTGCAACAGCCTCTCAATAACAGGATATACCCCTAGTTCCACCTCCGGTTTTATTGGATACTGTGGGATTTTTGGAGCTATCCTACCACTTTTTATATTTACCATCACAGGAGCTACATTTGCCATCAATCCAGTGTCCTGTCCATCTCTGGTCCATAGGGACCCCGGTATTTCCAGCAACATCCCCTTTACTTGAGATGGACTTTGTTCTATAACAGTAGATTTCAACATTAACCTTTGAGGGGTGTCTAATATATCCTGTACCTCATGCACGACCTTCTCTGGTATATCTAGAAATACACCATCTGGGGTACAGTATATGACACATCCCATTTTACATAAAAAGTCTCTCCCTAGCAAGTTAGTAGGAGCTGCTGCAGCCAAGAGAAACAAATGCTTGGTATGCAGGGGCCCGATAGTAACTTCTGTGGGTTTAGTTAAAGGATAATGCAACACTCTTCCCATTACCCCCATAGCTGCAATAGTTTTACTGGTCACCTGTATATTGAAAGGAGAGGTTATCACAGATCTGGCCGCCCCTGTATCTACAAGAAAAGTTTTTTCCTACCAGCTATGTCAACTATCATTGTTGGTTCTTCTCTCAGACTCTCAGTTAACCTCACTGGTTGTAGACTACAGGTATGACCTTACCCCTAGCGCTGACTATCGCTTTCCCGCGCAGCATTTGCTGCTATAACATGCGCGGGTAGGTGTGAGTCTTCTTGTCTATGTGAATTCCTCCTTGGAGAATATCTATGTGACCCTCCATTAGGATTGTATCTTCCCTTTCTACAATCTTTCCTCATATGCCCTTCTTCTTTGCAATTATAACATCTCAACATTCTAGGTTTCCTGTCATGTGGGTTATATGCTGGTGGTCATGTATGTATTCCCTCTAATGCTTGTATACTCACGGTCATCAACCTCTCACTCTTCCTAAGAATATTTTTGCCGTGTTCCACGGCAATCTCTCTAAGAGAATCTACCGTGCTGCCCTCCAACCAGGTGTTGAGGTCTGTACCCTTGTCTTTAGGTTTTCGTTTAAACCATCCATCAGTACCGTTACAGCTACTTCCCTATGATGTGGATTCTCATTTATATCTGATATCCGAGTAAACTGTGTCATTGATGCAAGAGTTCTAGCAAAATAGTCTGCTGCAGTTTCACTATCTTTCTGCTTAATGGTGAAAAATTTACTCCAATTTACTACTACTGGAAAATAGATGGATAAATGTGTGACAATTTGGTCTATATTTTCTTGATTAACCTCATCTGTCAAGGTGTCGTCTCCCTCCAACGAACAATCTTTAATACATTTTTGTATGTTAGTATTGAGAGAAAGTCACGTCCTCAACACTACACGCCAATCCTTATTGGTTGGTTCGTGTGCATTTCCTAAGTCTTTAACAAATTTCTGACACTTAGCCAACTCTTTTCTAGGATCTGCGAATTCAGTCATAATGGAACGTAAATCTGATCTAGTCCAAGGACAATGCATTGTAACATTTCTTAAAGGAACTACACCATCCTTATCCGCCTTCCCATTGGGAACTGATATTGTGCGGACTGGATACGTACCCACCGGTTCACTATCTTCAGGATTAACTACTTCAGTACCTTGGATGATATTCCTCCTAGTGGTCACACTACTCTCACCTATTTCAGCCATTGACCCCTTTCCATATTTACGCTGAACCTCTAGCATATTAACAGCATGGGCAATGGCTGAAATTACAGTGGGTTCATCCTCTTCTTCAGAAACACTTGCTTTAAACTGTTAGGAACTCCTTCAGTCAGCACGACAGAACCCGGAATCTGCTCCGATGTCTGGTGTTCACTGGAGCCCCTAGTGGTGGGGACAGACTTGGCTGCAGACGAACGGAGGGTCGTGTAGTGTGCACTGACTGGGGAGAACCCTGAGGCAGCGTAGAAGAACACAGCGATGTGAGATCCAGGCAAAAGGTCAAGGGCCGGCAGCAGACAGGGATATCAGAAAACGAGCCGAAGTCAGGGGTCACAGGCAATACAACGAAGTCCAAAAACAAGCCAGGGGTCATACACGGGAAATCCAATAATAGAATAAGCACAGGAGCAGGGAAACAGGAACAGGAGCCTAGCTAAACAGGAAGCTATAACTGGCAATGAGGCTCAGTCCTCACTGCCTTAAATAGCAAGGAGATCCAATAGGAGTCAAAGTAATAAAACCCCTCCCACTGCATAATCACTGCCCCGAGGAAATACTGGCAATCACAAGACAGCACAATAAATAAAAATCAGAAAGACTATCACCAGAGTCTACATCATAACATAAATAGTCCTACCTTTCCCTGCTGGTATGTGCCCGGGTGTCAGCCTGCTGGCCGGGCGCTGCGGCCTCTGGATAACAGCGTCCCGGTTGTTGCCTAGGCAACCGGGACGTCCGAGGCGGAAGTGACACCCCGGTCGTCATGGAGACGGCCGGGGTGTCCGAGAAGACCGGAAGCGAGCCGCGGCGGCCCGTCGGAGAGCCGCGGTTCGTAACAGTACCCCCCCCTTGAGGAGGGGTCAATGCACCCCGACTTCCAGGTTTCCCAGGATACTTTTTGAAGAAGTCCTTAATGAGTTGGTTAGCATGAAGATGCTTTTGCGGCACCCAAGATCGCTCCTCCGGGCCGTAGCCCTTCCAGTGGACCAAAAAGTGGATTTGACTTTGCACCCTTTTGGAGTCTAGGATCTTTTCAACAATAAACTCTTGGTGTCCTCTGACTGAGACAGGACGAGGTCTGTGCAATTGACGTGGTCTGAATTTATGTGACCATGTGGCTGCTTTCAACAAGGAACAATGGAATGTGTTAGGAATTTTGAGTGAAGGAGGAAGTTTCAACTTGAAAGCCACAAGATTAATCTGTTTAATAATGGCGAAGGGTCCAATGAACCTAGGACCCAACTTCCTACAAGGTTGCTTAAGTTTAATGTTGCGGGTAGATAGCCACACCTTGTCCCCGACCTTGAAAGGACATGGTCCACGATGCTGATCAGCATAATGTTTAGACTTAAATGAAGCTTGTTTGAGGGCAAGGTGAACCTTTCTCCATATCCGGCACAGATAAGAAATCGAAGAACTAGATTTAGCTTGATTCCAGACCTCCAGCGAGTTGGACCGAGGATGGAATCCGAGGTTACAGAAGAATGGTGATACCAGAGTAGACGAATGGCACGAGTTGTTGTAGGCGAATTCTGCCCATGGAAGCAGAGCAGCCCAATCACTATGGCATTTAGTTACATATAAACGGAGAAATTGCTCAAGGGATTGATTAACCCTCTCCGTTTGTCCGTTGGACTGTGGGTGATACCCCGAAGACAGACATAGTTTGATTCCTAATTGGGCACAGAATGCTCTCCAGAATGTGGCTACAAATTGGGAGCCGCGGTCAGAGACAATGTTAACAGGAAGTCCATGGAGCTTGAAAACGTGCTGAATGAATAGAGATGCCAAGGTTTTAGCACATGGCAATCCTACAAGAGGGACGAAATGTGCCATCTTACTAAATCTGTCCACTATCACCCAGATGGTGTTAAAGCTGGATGAGCGCGGTAATTCCACGATGAAATCCATCGATATGTGGGTCCAGGGTCTCGCTGGAATGGACAGTGGCATAAGAGGCCCGGCAGGACGTTTGCGAGAAGACTTGTTCCTGGCACAGGTTTCACAGGATAACACAAACTCTTTGGTATCTGCTGCCAAGGAAGGCCACCAGACGGAACGAGACAGAAGTTCCAAAGTCTTGGATACTCCAGGGTGACCTGAGGTTTTATTATCATGACATTCGGTGAGGACCGTCCTCCTCAGATAATCCGGTACGAATAATTTACCCCTGGGAGTGGCTGATGGTGCCAACTGTTGGAGACCACGGAGAGTTGTGCCAAGATCCTGAGTTAGGCCAAGGACTACTTTGGATGCTGGAATAATGAAAGTGGTTTCTGCGAGGGAAGGATGAGAGGCGAAAAAACTGCGAGACAAGGCGTCCGCCTTAATGTTCTTGGATCCGGGCCAGAAGGTAATGGTAAAGTTGAAACGGGAGAAGAAGAGGACCCACCGGGCTTGTCTGGAGTTAACAATCTTGGCAGATTGAATGTACTGTAGATTTTTGTGGTCGATATATACTGTAACAACATGATTAGCTCCCTCCAGCCAGTGGCGCCACTCTTCAAATGCCCACTTGATTGCCAGCAACTCCCTATTTCCAACGTCGTAGTGGGTCTCAGCGGAGGAAAATTTCCTGGAGAAAAATGCACAGGGGTGCAGGCAGTGATCATTGAGGTCTTTCTGAGAAAGGATGGCACCTGCCCCGACGTCAGAAGCGTCCACTTCGATGATAAAGGGTAACTCTGGATTGGGGTGTCGGAGGACAGGTGCAGAGATGAACGCCTCTTTTAACTCCTGAAAAGACGTTAAGGCAGTAGAGGACCAATTAACGGTATCGGCCCCTTTTCGGGTAAGGGCTGTAATTGGAGCCACTAATACCGAGAATGACCGGATGAATCGCCTATAGTAATTAGCGAATCCTAAAAACCTCTGAATGGCTTTAAGATTGCTTGGCCGGATCCAATCGAGAACGGCCTGTACCTTACTGGGATCCATGGAGAAGCCACGAGGAGAGATGACATATCCGAGGAACGTGACCTGAGTGACTTCAAACTCGCATTTCTCGAGTTTAGCGAAGAGGCAGTGCTGGCGGAGTTTCCGAAGTACCTGTCTGACATGAGTACGGTGTTGCTCCAACGACTGGGAATAAATCAAAATGTCGTCAAGATACACTACAACGAATCTCCCCAGGAATTCTCGTAGGACATCATTAATAAAATCTTGAAACACTGCGGGGGCGTTACATAGGCCGAAGGGCATGACCCGATATTCATAATGGCCTGAGTGAGTGTTGAAGGCCGTCTTCCACTCATCGCCCTTTTTGATTCGAACCAGATTATATGCCCCCCGCAGATCGATCTTGGAGAATATTGTGGCTAATTTGAGCTGATCAAACAGCACGGAGATGAGTGGCAACGGATAGGTATTTTTCACGGTAATCCCATTTAGACCCCTATAGTCTATGCACGGCCGGAGGCTCCCATCTTTTTTTTTTACAAAGAAGAAACCCGCTCCTACGGGTGATTTGGATGGTTGAATGAATCCCTTACGTAGGTTTTCCTCCACATAATCATCCATAGACTTGGTCTCGGGAATAGACAAGGCATATAATCTTCCCTTAGGAAGCTTGGCATCCGGAACCAAATCAATGGAGCAATCGTAGCTACGGTGTGGGGGTAGAGAGTCTGCTTCTTTTTTCGAGAACACGTCGTGGAATTCACGATAAGGCAATGGAAGAGATCCAGGGCAAGGCTGAACAATCCGGAGAGGAAGAGCAAGACAGGTTGAGGAACAAGCCTTACTCCATCGTATGATCTCTCCCGTGCTCCAATCTATGTGAGGGTTGTGAAGTTGAAGCCAGGGATGCCCGAGGATCAATGGTACGGAGGAACAAGGAATCAGAAAGAACGAGAGGACTTCAGAATGGAGAGCTCCCACCGTAAGCTGCAGAGGAGGCGTTTGATATGAGACCCTTCCGTCAGTTAACGGTCTGCCATCCAGTCCGCAGACCGTGATCTCCGAGTCCAAGTTTATGGACGGAATGCCCAGAGTCTTGGCAAAGTTTATATCCAAAAAGTTTCCGGCTGCCCCACTGTCAAGAAAGGCAGGGATAGAAACGGATTGATTACCATACATGATCCGAGCAGGGATTAAAACAGAATTCTTGGAGGAGACCATCTGGAGACCTAGGTGTACCTCCTCCTTTACTCCTAGGCCTGGTCTTTTCCCGCCTTGTTCGGGCAGCTACGCAGGAGATGGCCTTTATTGCCGCAATAGAGACATAGCCCCAATGACCGCCGCCTGGATTTCTCCTCAGGGGACAGGCGATAAGCCCCTAACTGCATGGGCTCTGGTAAATCCTGAGGAACTGGGTAGACGGCTGGAGAGGACCAGGATGGTGAGGCGGCCTCCTTCTCGGACCTTCTTTCCTTGATCCTGCGGTCAATTTTAATAACCAATTGCATTAAGGCCTCCAAGGAAGATGATGAAGGATACTGGACTAAGGAGTCCTTTATCTGCTCCGAGAGCCCAAGCCGGAACTGACTCCGTAGTGCGGGGTCATTCCACTGACTGTCGACCGACCAACGTCGGAACTCGGCACAGTACTCTTCCGCTGTCCGCCGTCCCTGTTTCAGCGCTCTTAGGTGGGACTCGGCCGAGGCCACCCTATCTGGGTCATCATATAAGAGACCAAGTGCGTTGAAGAAGGCGTCTACGGACTGCAGAGCTGGATTAACAGGAGTCAGACTGAACGCCCAGGATTGGGGATCGCCTTGGAGTAAGGAGATGACAATGCCGACCCTCTGTTGCTCCGAGCCCGAGGAGCGGGGCCTGAGACGAAAATACAGCTTGCAGCCCTCCTTAAAATTTCGGAATAAGGTTCTATCTCCAGAGAACCGGTCCGGAAGATTTAACTTTGGCTCAGGTGCCGGAGTTGCTTGTGAGGCCTTGGCGGCTTCTTCCTGAGCAGAAAGCCTGTGTGAAAGATCCTGAACCATCTGCGACACAACTTGGATCTGCCCTGCTAGGACCTGAGCCGGACTGGGTTCCATCAGTGGAAAATAGGATCGTCTTTATTTTTGGGCCAGTTATAATGTTAGGAACTCCTTCAGTCAGCACGACAGAACCCGGAATCTGCTCCGATGTCTGGTGTTCACTGGAGCCCCTAGTGGTGGGGACAGACTTGGCTGCAGACGAACGGAGGGTCGTGTAGTGTGCACTGACTGGGGAGAACCCTGAGGCAGCGTAGAAGAACACAGCGATGTGAGATCCAGGCAAAAGGTCAAGGGCCGGCAGCAGACAGGGATATCAGAAAACGAGCCGAAGTCAGGGGTCACAGGCAATACAACGAAGTCCAAAAACAAGCCAGGGGTCATACACGGGAAATCCAATAATAGAATAAGCACAGGAGCAGGGAAACAGGAACAGGAGCCTAGCTAAACAGGAAGCTATAACTGGCAATGAGGCTCAGTCCTCACTGCCTTAAATAGCAAGGAGATCCAATAGGAGTCAAAGTAATAAAACCCCTCCCACTGCATAATCACTGCCCCGAGGAAATACTGGCAATCACAAGACAGCACAATAAATAAAAATCAGAAAGACTATCACCAGAGTCTACATCATAACATAAATAGTCCTACCTTTCCCTGCTGGTATGTGCCCGGGTGTCAGCCTGCTGGCCGGGCGCTGCGGCCTCTGGATAACAGCGTCCCGGTTGTTGCCTAGGCAACCGGGACGTCCGAGGCGGAAGTGACACCCCGGTCGTCATGGAGACGGCCGGGGCGTCCGAGAAGACCGGAAGCGAGCCGCGGCGGCCCGTCGGAGAGCCGCGGTTCGTAACACTTTCTAAGTCTTTCTGAGCAAGAAAAATCGCAAAACAGTCATTTCTTCATTGCCGTCCAAAAACAACGCTTTTTTACACTCCTGTCTCCCTTTCTCTTGGAAACAATGACTTACATCAATTCTTTTACATAATTCTTGTTTCTCATGACATTTCTAACATTGCCCACAATTATCAACTTTCTGTTAGGAACTCCTTCAGTCAGCACGACAGAACCCGGAATCTGCTCCGATGTCTGGTGTTCACTGGAGCCCCTAGTGGTGGGGACAGACTTGGCTGCAGACGAACGGAGGGTCGTGTAGTGTGCACTGACTGGGGAGAACCCTGAGGCAGCGTAGAAGAACACAGCGATGTGAGATCCAGGCAAAAGGTCAAGGGCCGGCAGCAGACAGGGATATCAGAAAACGAGCCGAAGTCAGGGGTCACAGGCAATACAACGAAGTCCAAAAACAAGCCAGGGGTCATACACGGGAAATCCAATAATAGAATAAGCACAGGAGCAGGGAAACAGGAACAGGAGCCTAGCTAAACAGGAAGCTATAACTGGCAATGAGGCTCAGTCCTCACTGCCTTAAATAGCAAGGAGATCCAATAGGAGTCAAAGTAATAAAACCCCTCCCACTGCATAATCACTGCCCCGAGGAAATACTGGCAATCACAAGACAGCACAATAAATAAAAATCAGAAAGACTATCACCAGAGTCTACATCATAACATAAATAGTCCTACCTTTCCCTGCTGGTATGTGCCCGGGTGTCAGCCTGCTGGCCGGGCGCTGCGGCCTCTGGATAACAGCGTCCCGGTTGTTGCCTAGGCAACCGGGACGTCCGAGGCGGAAGTGACACCCCGGTCGTCATGGAGACGGCCGGGGCGTCCGAGAAGACCGGAGCGAGCCGCGGCGGCCCGTCGGAGAGCCGCGGTTCGTAACATAAACTGACTTAAAACAGGATATAACTTAGCAATTTCCTTCTTTTCACTTTTAATAACGGCTGTACTTACTCCTCCCGCCACATAGGGTGGCGGGGGCGTGCTTGCGCTGAGTTCTCCACGCTTCTCAGCGGCTATTTCCGTTGTGCGCGTGCTTTTCGCCACGCCTACTTCTGCTGTGCACTCGCTGCTCTGCCACGTGTTGCCTTCCATTTGCCACAATTTCAAACAATCATTATGTTTCTTTCTCATTTTCGTTGACTTAATCAACCACACCTTATCTTTTACATTATTTAGTACATCTGCATTAAAACTCCCTTTTGTTGGGAAAGGCCTACCACAACCCTTGGTCATCTTGACCCACGTGTCGCAATACGCAGTTGCATATGCACCATACTTCTTACACATGAGAAACCTCGCTGAACCAATAGGCCCTTCCTTAGGCAGTACCTCGGCCATCTCTAGCGTCTGCTTAGCAACCATGTTGAACAATAGGGTTCCAGAAATATCACAATATCCTGCCACTACTTTCAACACTCTGCCACCCGCAATCTACCACTAGAGATATTTTACCGGCCTGTGGACGTATTTGCTACAAGCCGCGTCCACTCGCTTCCTCTCGTCTTAAACAAGGACCCCTAATACAGAAATATCAATGCCGACTAAAGGGTTATCAGCTCCTCGATTACCCCTGACTCTCCAACAAAATCTGCTGAGTTTATTACAACTGGCAGCATCCGGTAAAGTCAATTACCAGCCTTGCCAACAGAATTCCTCCCTGTGCTCCCAAGTCGCAATCACTGCTTTCCTAGCCGCGCGGTCCGATCGCAACGCTTAAAGATACTAGTTATCAGTAAACTATGCGATTACCCTTGGGTGCGCGTCGCAAAAACTTGCTTTGTTTCCGCCACTGGTATACCTGCCTTGTATACCGTACACCAGTTGGGCACCTGCCTCGTCAGACAGCAACTGACACTCTATTCAACAATAGATCAAAACCTCAGTGTATTTAAAGTCACCAAATCACACGACATACACCTTTTCTGCGCAGAAAATAAAAGTTACCTACAATAGTAATAATGTTCCAGAGGTTTTAACAAGTGATTATCCTATGCATGTATAACAACTATCAAAACGATTGTTTGAACATGTGGCAAATCTACCGGAAGATCACATACGCTAGGCAGGAAGTACACATACGCTAAGCAATACAATATATTAAAACGCAATATGACAATAAAAAGAAACAGTTTTCTCTTTTGTCCCTAGATTCAAGTAAGCGCACCTTCAGATTATGCAAAGCGGACATTCAGTTTCACAACACAGAGTAAAAATCAGGTTTTGAACACATTGTGTTCTTACCCGTATATGACGCGTCTCCACCCATTGTTGCGGAACCAAAATCCATTGGTCTTGCGTATCATCCGGTAACGTAACCTCTGCATGAGCCCCCAAATTGTTATGCATGCTTTGTCGCTATCGAATAACGATTGTTGAATCTCGATTTGTGTTTCCAATGCACAAATATTTATTCTCAAAAAGTAGCAGAATAATATAAGCGAAATAATAATAACTACAGCTGTTACTTATCGCAGGTGCTCTGGATCCAGTGAACAGTCATTCAGGTCTGAAGTCTGTGATCTATATGACTGAACACTAGATGAAAAGCTCCTGCTTATATGCAAACATAAATACAGTAAAACAATGCAGATGGTGTGGCTTGCTTCTATTGGTCCAGGCTTCAGGAAGGTCCAGGGGGTTGTAGATCATAGGCTAGTTCAAACTAAAGAATCCAAAGGTGGGGGTCATCTCTCCAGGGGATGTGCTCCGTAGACTCCAGTTTCAACTAGTCTATTAGCATTTTATAGTCAGCATCATAATAAAGGTTTATTCCCTTTAACCTGTACCATATGTATTACTAATATGCATATAACTTATAATATTACACATAAACATTACTATATTTCGACATAAATAACTATGAGTTGCAATTACAATTAATATGTGCTATTTACAAATGTGTGTGTTTGTGCGAATGTATACAAAAGTGTAAAACTGTTATTGCCACGTGTTGCGGATGGACACACCCTTCCACGCCGTAGCGTGCTCTACGCATATTTTCAGACAAAAACAACCAAGTTTGCTCGATATTAATTGAAATGACTTTATCCAATTTGCTGACTTCGACACAACAGTGCTCATATACTTAACGTCGCCAAACGCGCAGTAGCTGCAAACTGAAAACAGCCTTAACCTCCTACATTACCGGAAGTGATCAATAGAATCTTGCAGACTTATCGCTGTGAGCATATTACAAGTATCATCAATGATCGGCCCACCAAATTTCAAAATATCTGGCAACCCTGGCTTGCCACCTATAGAGTAGATCAAACAAGAGCACATTAAAGCGGAGTTTGACATCACTGAATTAGTTTTAAGTCACACGTTAAATGTGTCACAAGCCCCAGAATGCCAGGCTGAATCCTCTCCAATCCCCTCCTTGCCCCATACTTACTCTCTCCTCCTTTCCCTCTCTTAGCCCCTTAAGCCTGATCTTCTCTCCTCATCATACATTAAGACCCCTCCCCTCCTCCTCCCCCCTCATCCCCTTCCTAGGGTTTACCTTTTTTTCCACTCTGAATTTCCTGATTTAGCTTTATAACAAAGTTCTTAATAACATTTTTTTTTTAAGTTTGAAAATTGTCTGATTTCTAATCTAACCATTATGCTGTTAAAACCTGAAAAACCTTTCAATAAAATATGTTAAAAAAATAAAACAAAACATGTAACATATAGCAGCAAATAACATAATTCAAATAAAGCAGGGTCAGAATGAATTTTTTATCATTTATCTTAGCCTCAAAAATCCCACACACATATAGTGTAATTTATATTTACTGTAGTAATTTATCACTTTTTCATCCTCTATTCATTTGTGCCTTTCTTCCCCTTTGCAAGGTACCCCTCTTTAGCCATTAGGATCCCGACTTCACTTTAGTTTCAGAGAATAATTCTCAGGACACTATAGCTAAGTGAAAAACGGGAAGGTAATAGAAAATGTACCTTTCTATTTATTAAGAGGATTTATTACTTAACAGTATTTAGTGTATGTAGTGTCTGAGTCTGTCCCCTGGAACCTTACCAACTGTTCTCAAGTATCAGGATCCCTGTTTTTACCAATTTAAGTGTGTGGGTGCTGTGGCTCATTCAATGAAGAGATGCATTTGAATTCAACACTCTAGTTTTGTAAAGCCATTTAGCTATAAGCCTTTCACCTGATTCAGTTTATGATTTTAGTAGGACATTTAACATCTATATTGTATCACAATCAACTGTAAAGATGTATTATCTTATCTTATCTAACAGTTGATTCATAGCAGGTCTTGTTTTTACTGATATATTAAACATTTAAAAAGGCAAGTTCACAGATGGTGCTCTTGAATAATGCACAAGTACATAAGTTGAGTTCCTGCACAGCAACAACAGACATACTGTACTATACCATATTTGAGTTTTCCATCCTGAGTCACTGTGGAATACTGAAAATTAGTCATTACTATAGAAAAGAAAGATAGATGTGACGAGCCTGAAAAACAACGCCCCCAAAATATTAATAAATTGCTTCGGCAACAGGTGATAAAAAGATAGCTATTATTGTTATTGGTATTTCATGTGAGAAAGAACACCATTCACAGGAATCAAACACAGGTATGCTGAACCATTTAGCTGTTTATTAGCAGTTGTCAGGAAGGTAAAACAGCTCCAATGCTGGTACAGCAGTTGTCACGGTTACATACAGGAATACAGCTAGGAGCCACAAATATGGTGAAAACACTCTGTGTTTATTTGCAGAAATGTACAAATAGCAGGTAATCAAGTTTGTAGTAAGTACCATGTGCAAAGCTGATGCAGAAAGCAGGAGGTAATATGAACAAATCCCAAGCAGCAAGTAACCAGAAGCATATCAGAAGGCAGGAACAAGTAATAACAGGATGTGACATCAGGATATGACAACAATAACCAGCAATGTGTGCTGGGAGTGACAGGTATATAAGGAACACACTCAGGTGCATGGAATAATGAGTGAGGAGTGTTAACTCCTAAGGAACTAGGAACAGGCACAATAGCAGCACCTCTGGTGATCAGAGGTACTGCTACTAACACATAAAAGGTTAGGAGCTGCCAGGCAAAGCAGTATGCTGCAGGCAGATCGTGAAAGCAGTCATATCCAATAACAGTACACAAAAATCCCCACCACCTACATCTGGCTAGACATTACTTCCCTGTCTACTCGCCGGCCACTTACTGGCATCGGTGGTGCCACCCACACATACAGACAGTGTCTTTATCCTCCACCCCAAGCACTACAAACAAATCACAGCAAACCAATCACACCCATGTGGAACACCTGTGTGTGTGTGTGTGTATGTGTATGTGTATGTGTGTGTGCTCAAAGAGGAACCTAGGGAAAACTTAACCCTGTCTACAGCCTGCTGCTGCAGACTAACTGTGTTCCTACCTGTTTCCTTACAGGGAACTGTGGCAAATATCCCTCTTTGCCACATTCAAATTAAATTTAACGTGGGATGTTTAAAGGGTGTTATGAGCCGTGGCGATACTCACAGCCGCCACGGCTCGCTTCCTGTGCCCTCTAGCGTCCTGGTCGTCACCTTGACGACCGAGACGTAATTTCCGCTTAGTACCCGACTGTTGCCAAGGCAACGGTCGAACGCTAAATTTTCCGGAGCCGCTTCCTGGCAAAATAGGGAAACCAGGCGCGCGCGCAGTGTGCTCACCAGCCTGTGGGCTAATTAATCAGTGTGGCAGTAATTAGCAGGGGCTGTGGATGATTTCAAAGCTAGGCTCTGATTGGCTGCCAGTAGTATTTAAGGCAGTGAGGTCTGAGCCTCACTACCGGTTATAGCGTTCTGACCCTGTCTTGCTGACCTGCTTCTGTTTGCTTAACCTGTCCTGTGGATACTCTGTTGGATTTCCCGTGTATGACCCCTGCTTGGATTTTGGACTCTGCCTGTTTGCTCGTGAACCTGACCCTTTTGGCCTGTACCTTGGACCCTGCTACCTTGTCTGTGTCCCCGACCTCTGGCGTGTTAATTGACTAGCCTGCTTGCCTGTGACCCTTGACCTTGGCTATCGTTTTGACTACCCGCTGCTTTCTACCAGTCTCCTGGCCTGCCGCTGTGGTCCAGCATTACCAACCCACACTACATCTGGAGCTAAGTCCTGGGGGCATCTGAGTACCGGAGAGCGCATTAAGCTCTAAGGGAAAGGCGGCTGCTATAGGTGAAAAACTCTGTCATCTAGTTCTGTGGGTTGGTGATCAGGCCAGCAGCCTAACACTAAGAAGTAAATGGACAATTTTGGCAATATAATGGCAAATCTATTTTTCTTGAACATTCATAACCTCAACCTTTTAGAAATCTTGCACAGCTTGATGTAGATTACATTTCAAGGCACACAGGGTGTGCCAGAAATGTCCAGGCATACCTTAATGCACATCCAAGTTAAGGTTGGAGCACAAGAGGTCTATATACAACAACTGCGCTGCTTTTGCTTCTGTCAAGCAGACGCAAAATATACAACTGGGCAGAAAATGCAGCTGCTTCGCATGTTCAACTGCAGCAGCTCCTCCCAAGTTCCTTTGCCAAATTGAAGAGCTCTGGTAGTAAATGTATTAAGCTGCTCATTCTGCAAGTCACCTGGATTCCAGAGGTGAGTGGAGGCACTATTGTGTGGCATAATATGAACTGGAGGCACTACTGTGTGGCATAATATGAACTGGGGGCACTATTGTGTGGCATAATATGATCAGGGGGCATGATTAGATACCCCTACCCCCGAGGCAGTGAAACACACACCCCTCCAGCAGCCAGCTGCAGCACACAGCATTCTTCTCTAGGTCTTCTCCGGATGCACACCCTAATAAAATGTGCAGTGCACACCTAAGTTAATGAAATGTGGCATTACTAGAAATTGATTTACTTAAATCTGGTAACACACAAGAGTTTTAAGATTGCACCAAAAATGCAGCGTTGTGTCAGCTGCAATGCTGACAAGCTTCTCTTGTGACAAATAACAGCAAGTTATTAGCCTTCAAACTTGTTTCCCTCACTTCTCCATGGCAGCATACACTATGGGGGTTAATCCCCCCTTGCAGATGAGTCAGAACTGAAAAGAAGACACACCTGGAGGGAATATAGAGCCATATCTCATTTCTCTCTCTGTCTTCTGATTTTCCCTAAGATATTTCCCAGCTTGATCTCATATTAGAAATAAAAAAAGAACTTGGGTTGCACATAAAGAATGCTGCCATAGAGGAGTAAAGGAAACCAGTATAATAACACGCCGTTTCATCTTCCTCCTCCATGGCAGTATACACTATGGGCCAAAGCTGCATTTCACCTAGGGCGGGCCTCATCATATAATTTAACTGAAGCTTAATGGGTTTAAGTGGTGTACCTCAAGTGGTAGCTTAGTTGTGTTCTCTCTTGTATACCTTAAGGCCTTTCTTGATGGTTTAGAGAGCAAAGTTTCTATTTTTGCAGCTGACACCAAACGTTGCAAAATAATAAAATCAGAGCATGTCAAACTTTCCCTGCAGAGGGATTTGAATAAACTGGAGGACTGGGCGGCCAAATGGAAGATGAAGTTCAACATAGATAACTGTAAGGTTATGCACATACGGATCAAAAACAAGCACACAATCTATAAATTAAATGGGATAAATTTAGGGGAATCTATAAGGGAACAAGGATTTGGCAGCGCTCGTAGACAGTAGACTTTGAAATAGTGCTCAATGTTAAGCAGCAGCTGCAAGGGCCAATAAAGTATTGACATGAATAAAAAAGGGCATAGATGTAAAGGAAGACAGTGTAATTTTGCCCCTATATAAATCGCTGGTCAGACCTTATCTTGAATATGGAGTACAGTTCTGGGCACCACTCTTTAAAAAAAGATATTCTTCAACTAGAAAGGGTTCAGAGAATGGCAACAAAATTGACAAAGGGTATGGAGTCATTAAGTTATGAGAAAATCTAGCTAGTTTAGGCATGTTTACTTTAGAAAAGAGGCATCTAAGAAGGGATATTATTACTATGTGCAAATAAGTTAAGGGTCAATACTGAAAACTTTCATGGGAACTTTTTACCCCAAGAACTGTATACAGGACACGCAGTCACCCTCTAAGGTTAGAAAAGAGGAAGTTTACAGTAAGGCATTGGATCCGGTCCCGCAACCGTGAAGTTATTTCATTGCTTCTTTCCTCCTCGGATACCATTCTACATAGTTTAATATATATCTAATGGGAAAGGAAAAAGATGGATAGACCTAATACTATCGCACCAGTGATACAGAGCATATTCTCAGCTATTGCTATATCATAGTCTTTATTGCTCAAATGGTACCATGATTCAGAGAGTGCAATCACATTATTAATTCATAAGACAGAAAAAAGGAAGAATGTGTAGGATGCACAAATGCCCTGAAGATTGTAATACTAATGAGCAATAATGTAATTGTGGTATAAAACTTAACTTTTATTAGCTCTTTTTGTCAGCGAAATATAAAATAAAATAAACTTTAAAAACAACTGTGTGCTTTAAAATCCGCTGATTGTGCCATAGCCATATATTCAATAATGTATTGAGGATTGCTCTGAAAAAAGACCAGGGGGTAAATGTATGAAAGTCCAGTTTTTTCATCTCGCTGTAAATCGGCGACTTTGCAGCTAAAATTTAAAGCGGCGATGGCCTTTACAAGCAATAGCCACTTTAAATTTTAGCTGCAAAGTCGCCGATTTCCGGCGAGATGAAATAACTGGACTTTCATACATTTACCCCCAGATTGTACACTATCTCACATAACAGTTTTGTAGAATAGATAGCACAGTTACTATTGCTGGCCAGCAATAAACATTTTAACCTAATAATATAATAAGGTGGTCATTTGCTATCTATCGATATCGTAGCAGAAAATCTATTGCTCTCTGCCTGTATAATGCTTCAACTGACTGTGGCTCTATTGAAGCAAGTGCTGCATACGCATCTATTTAAGTCTGCTAGGGATTGTAGATTATGTCTTGCTAACTACCTATATATTGCTCTATCTACCTTAGGAGCTAAATAGAGCAAACAAATATATTTCCTTCAAAGTATCTTAGGCTAGGTTTCAACCAGCGGAACGCCGACGCGCGTTTCGCTGTATGCTTAGTCGTGGAAATATAAGGACTGAATTGACAGCTGTTAAATATCGTCAGTATGGGGCTAATCAGTCTGTCATGAAAGCTGTCAGCAAATCACACAGTCAAGACGTGACTGACAGTGAAGGTATGCAATAAGACGCTAATCGCAACTGATAGACTCCTCCCATCATTTGCTAATTGGTTCCTTGTAACCATAGTATCATTTGTGACAACAATAGAGGTTTTCTCTTTAGTAGCAATTGTTATTCAGGGATATATATGCTCCCATTATATAGAAGAAAATGTCATATACACAACACAGATACATGTCGATCCTTAGGATCAATTATTGCTGATACCTGAGGATCAAGACTATTAATACCCGTCTGCCACATTCTCAGCGGAACCGGTAGCAACTCTGGCTTATATGTTATCATCATTGCAGACACAGGAAAACGACCATAACATTTTAAGCAAATACTGATAGTATACAACTTACCACTACATCATATATGATATAAATGTCTAATTGCAATAACCTTCTTGTAGTAACCAGCGAAGGTATGCAATAAGACGCTAATCACAACTGAGAAACTCATCCTATCGTTTGGTAATTGGTTCCTTGTAACCATAGTGTCATTCGTAACAACAATAGATATATACAAAACAGATACATATCGATCTCTAGGATCAATTATTGCTGATGCCTATAATATTAATATTGCTCATTAGTATTACAATCTTCAGGGCATTTGTGCATCCTACACATTCTTCCTTTTTTCTGTCATACCATTCTACATGTCAGCCCCCCAGGCTGGGACTCAATTTCTTGTGTTTTCCTGGCACTCGTTGTGGTTATATTCCTCGTGTTATGGCTACTCGGGCAAGTACTTTCGGATCCAGCAGTTCTACTAAGAGGAGTTCTTTGTAGTTAATTTGAATAAACAAATTTACCCGCTATAGCTTAGTTATCTTGTTTGTTAATACTGTTAAGCATTTTTGGTGCTTATATATTCACTAGTTAAACTTGTTTTTATATGTCTAGTGTCTTCATGCTTTTGATACAAAAAAATTATTTTTTCTTTTCTTTTCTTACTTGTTTTCTAATGTAGCCAACCATAGCTTGGAACGTGGTCATGTCCTTTGTCCCTCCCGTTGTTCTAGCTTATCCGATTACCGCGGGTTGATCCAAGTAATGATTGTGGTCCCATCCAAGGTTTGGGATTTTGTAGGGTCGGATACAGGGCATGACTGCATCTCAACACATCGTGTTGCGGGAAATGTATGGTTTTCCAGGTTCATAGTTTTTATTTCATGTCTTTACTATTGGTCAGTACGCTCTTGCATTTACTTTGCCGTTTTATTGTTACACTTTACAGGGTTTACATTTATCTTTATTTGTATTGTGTGTTTCTGGGTGGATCGGGCTGGATTTACCTGTCTGGCCTTTCCCCTCTCACATTTTGGGTTTTAAGAGTGTGTGGACTGTAGAGTCCTCACTATTTCCTTGTTACCATAACCTTTCTTCCAAATCCTTGCAAACCCAATCTTCAGGCCCATTCGACCCGTTCCATCAAGGACGGATCGAATCCCCATTTTTCCGTGGGTTCAAACTCAGTGACCACTCCTCCCCTCATTCTCTTTTTTGGGGGGAGTAGTTGACCACTATTTACCCCTATCCCTCTACCACTACCCATATCCTTTTCCCTTCTTCTCCTCCTTCTTCCTTTCTTGATAATCTAACCCTACCTGTGTTTACTCCCTTCTTTCATTCTTGTAAGTCTCGTAGTGCTTTTACAGTGAGCTATGTCTCTTACTTTTGTATCTATCAATGTTAAAGGGCTTAACATCCCCAATAGCGGTCTTTGCTACATAGAACTGTAAAACATTTGAAAGCAGATTTTGTATTTTTGCAGGAAACACATCCCTCTTTGTCCTCTCATAGTTTCCCCACCGTGGAATATGCTTCCCTGCCCGCCAAGAGATGTGGAGTTGCTGTCATGATCAGGAATTCTGTGCCTTTTCAGCTTACAGCTTCTAGTCTAGACTGTGAGGGCAGCTTCAGTATACTGGTGGGCCAGGTAGGACATTAAACTATTACCATGGCAAATTTGTACGCTCCCAATACAGGGCAATCTAGCTTCTTTAACAATTTTTTTTTAGAATTACATAAAATATAGAAGGGTATTCTTTTGATCTGTGGGGACTTTAGCACAATTTTGTCAGAGGAACTGGACAGGTCTGGTATGCGGGATAGCCCCACACCTACTACTCATTTGAAAGCGTTAATCAAACATAAGGCTAGGGCTGGTCTGTTTGACTCCTGGAGGGCCCCTTAATCCCTCAGCTCATGACTACACTTTCTACTCACCTCCACATAAATCCGACACTAGAACTGACATGACAATGGGCCGTAGTAAAGTTATTCAACTTCTTACCCATACGGATATACTCCCCAACCCTTGGTCGGATCATTCGGTAGTCACAGCTTTGTTAGATCTCCTGAATAATTCTAAAAGTAGCTTGTTCAGGAGATTAAATGAATCTCTGCTTAAGCTTCCCTTGTTTAAAGAACAGATATGCTCTCACCTTCAAGAATACTTTGACCTTGACCTGACCCCTGAATCCTCTCTTTCTACCATTTGGGAAGCACACAAATCAGTCATTAGAGGGTCTATTATCAAATTTGCATCTTTCCGCAAAAAGCAACAATCTTTAAAATTAAATACTCTTAATGCCCAATTGCAACAGCTCGAAAAACACCCATAAACAAGATCACTCAAATTCAGTTTATAAGCAAATTCTTTCTGTTACAGGTGAAATCCAATCACTGCTAGCAGAAAAAACTGAACGGACCCTTCGTTGGCTTAATGAAAGATTCTATTAGAAAAGCAATAAGTCTGACACTATGTTAGCAAATAAATTGAAAGCTAAACGAGCAGCACAGGCAGTCGTGGCAATAAGAGATAAAAAGGGTACGTTGAATTATGATCCAACAGTTATCAACGATTCTTTTCATAGATTCTACAAATTCCTATACAAACTTAATAGTGATGGGGCCCCTTCGCTTTCCTCACCGACCATAATACAGCAATTTGTAAAGACTTGTAATTTACCAAAACTAGGCAAAACCTTAGATTCCAAACTGAATGAGAATATCACTGGGGATGAGATTAAAATAGCTCTTAAGTCCCAAAAAGCGTGTAAGGCTCCTGGTCCTGATGGACTTACTATTTCATACTACTTTTGCATTTACTTTCTACTTTTAATTTGGTTCTTCATGGTGGGAAATTTCATAAAGACACTACACGTTCCATTATTATAGTTATACCCAAACCCAATAAAGATCCCACAATTTGTGCCAATTATCGGCCTATTTCTTTGCTAAACACGGACATTAAGCTATTTGCTAAGATCCTGGCTAACAGGTTGAACAACCATCTGTCACAACTTATAGACCCAGATCAAGTTGGGTTTGTTCCTAACAGGCAAGCCCTGGATAATTCCAGGAGGACAAGAGACTTGATTTCCTTCATAAATCAATCCAAACTTCCTTCTGTAATTGTAGCATTAGATGCAGAGATAGGCTCTCCTGGCCATTTATGTTTCAAACTTTTAAAACCTTTGGATTCTTTGGTAATTTTCTTCAGGGCATTCAAGCTTCATACCATAACCCGTCCTCCTCGGTCTCGACAAATGGCTTGAGTTCATCCGTGTTTGGCATAGTAATGGGACGAGACAAGGATGCCCTCTCTCCCCTCTCATCTATGCACTATGTATTGAACCATTGGCTGCTCTGATTCGACTGAACCCTATATGTGAAGGGAATCCATGTTAGTGGTAATCAATATAAGATTTCTCTGTTTGCAGATGATGTCCTACTCACTCTATCCTCACCTCAGACCTCCCTCCCTAATCTATTTGTGAAGTTGCAGAATTTTGGTTCTCTCTCCGGTTATAAAGTGAATAATTATAAATCGGAGGCCCTCGCATTTTACCTTCCACCTCATACGAAGAAGTTATTGGAACTTAACTTTGATTTCCAGTGGCGCCCCCGTGCTATTCGTTACCTGGGCGCTTCCTCACACCGTCCTATGAAATTTTGTTTCAAGCTTACTATCCCCCTTTGCTAAATATAATTAAACAAGATTTGCTCACCTGGAATTCCCTTTATATCTCATGGTTCTGGAGAAGTAACACCACTAAAATGAATGTCCTATCTAAGTTGTTATATCTATTTCAGACCCTCCCTGTCAAAGTTCCAGATTTCTTCCTGAGCTCTATTCAATCTCTCTGTGGCAAATTTGTGTGGCAGGGTAAAAGACCCAGACGTAATAGGCTTTATTTACCAAATCCAAATGTAATGGGGGTTTGGGACTTCCTTTATTTGATAAATATTACCAAGCCACACAATTGACTCACCTTATCTCTTGGCACTTGCCTGTAGGACTTAAAAAAATGGGTGGATATCGAGGAATTGTTGTCCCCTGATATGGGAGTGTGTTTTTTGCCCTTGATTCCTAGGGGTATCAGACCAGCCTCAGCCTTTGCTATCCCCTCCATTCGCTTCACGCTGGAAGTCTGGGATAAACTGAACAAACAATACGCCCTGGCCCCTTATCCATCACCACGCACTCCGCTGTGGAGACATCCTCGTTTCCCAAAGGGTGCATTAAGGCTTTTGCTTACCCTTTGAGGAAAGCGGGTCTTGACCGTTTTTTTCACCTCTTGGGTGAGCATGCACCACGTTCCTTCATGGACTTAAGTGAGAGATATGACCTTACGAACAATCTATATTTTCATTATATGCAAACAAAAAATGTTATACAAGCCCAGTCACAATCATCTAAGCTCGTCCACCAACGCCTTTTGAACATTATTGCATTTATAGCCCGGGTCGTCGTGGCTACATATGAAGCCTGTAAGTTCTCTCGTGTCCTCCTCATCCCCTTCAACAGAACCGTTTGAGCAGGCTTGGGAACAGGATCTTGGAGTAACTTTGGATGAGGAGGGATGGTCCCTCATACGACAAAGGAACTCAGGATCTTCCATTAATACAGCCATTCGAGAAAATACTTACAAAATTTATACTAGATGGTACATGGTCCCTGTGAGATTGCATTCTATTTACCCTCACGCCTCCGACTTATGTTGGCGTAATTGTGGTTCAGTGGGCACTTTCCTCCATATATGGTGGGATTGCCCCCTAATATCACGATTTTGGGATGATGTAATGTAACTGGTTAAACAGATTACTTCTATTAATATGCCTAAGGACCCGTCATCTGTGCTCCAGTACCAGTCTACCAAAGGGATCTCTAAGTTATCGGACAAACTTGTTCGATACATATATAATGCAGCTAAGCGACAGTTAGTTTGTGACTGGAAGAAAGCTCTACAGCCCTCTAGAGAGGCTGTTATAAATAGAATCTGGCACACTGCCTCTATGGAATATGTGACAAGTCTCCTTCATGATACAGTTACCGCTTTTCACAAAGTGTGGGGCCCTTGGTATAGTTTTAATAGCAGCAATGTACCAGGTTATCTGTAAGCCGTTCATGTTTTCTTTTCTTTTTCTGACTGTACCTTTTGGCTCTTACTTGGTTTTGAGCCTCTTTTCTTTCTGCCAAGGAGACTCTCCTCTTTCTCTACTCTCTCTTTACCCCCTCCCCTCGTTTCTCTCTTCTTCATTTTACATGGGTAAGAGTGCCCTATGTATAGAGACGAACACCGAAGATAGAGAGTCTTTCTCTCCCCCCCACCCTTTATAGTCCTTTTCCCCCATAACAAAAAATAAATAAAAAAATCCAGCAGTCTGTTCCATTCTTTTCATATCCCCATACTTAAATGGTCACTTTATGCTCTGGCAGCTGTAAATACTGTAAAGAAGTGATCAAAGTTAAAGAAAAAAAAAAGCGTGAGGTCCCCCCTCTATTCATACTTAACACTAGTGCTGCCTGACTACTGCTGGTTCTGTGAAAATTGGGGGAAAAAATTGCGTGGGGTCCCCCCGATTTTCATGGAACCAGCACTAGGCCAAACCAGCCGGGGTTGGAGGCACTATAGCAGGGGGACACGCGGCAGGGGTCCCCCTGCCATAATGACTAACCAACCCCAGGCTGTTTAGCGCTGGGCTGGATTCCCTAGGAAGTGGGGTCTGCCGAAAAAAATGAACGGGCCCTCCCCCTAGGGACATCCAGCCCAGTGCTGATAGCACTAGGGCTCTTCCTACACCCCTGGGCGGTGGGTGTAGAGTAATAACGGACAAAGAGTTAAAAAAACAAAAGGAAGCCATTTTGTTTTATGGAACTACAAGTGCCAGCCAGGCAGGTTGCCTTAAATAGTGTGGGCATGCTGCTACTTGTATAACTACAAGCATCAGCATACCCATGGCAGCCAGGGCATGTTGGCACTTGGAGAACCACAAGTGCCAACATGCACTGACATCCACGGCTGGCTGGGACCTGTAGTTCCACAAAAGAAAATGTTTACAAATCCACAACACCCTTGTTAAAACCACATACATTTAATAAACCCACAATAAATACAGTAAACACCCTCATTTACACCACATAATTTTATTAAAAATAATAAATACCTTATACTCACCAATGAAGTTTTCATCTGTTGTCAAGCAGCTTTCAATCCAAAAATGGCTGTCACTAATGTCCCAAATAAATTTGTATCCAAAGTCCATGCTTGACAAAGTCCAAAACAAATTTGTACTTCCAAAAGTCCTGCTTGAAATCTGTTCACATCTTCTGCCCAGGGGTGGCCCATATTTGTAAGATCCAAGATTCTTCTTGCTTGCTCGAAGAAAAATAAAAAAGGGAGGAGCCGCCGCAAACAGCTCCTACCTAGTAGGAGCTCCGATACGCAATGAACTTAGTTCATTGCGCTATGTCTATTTCTAGTATTAGGTGATTTTCCCACGTTGGTGGAAAAATCCCCTAATACTATAAATAGAACAAAAGCAATGAGCTAAACCCATTGCGCATCAGAGCTCCTACTGTGTAGAAGCTCCGATACGCAATTAACTTAGTTCATTGCATTAGAGGGACCTCATGTTTTTTTTACTTTTATCTATTCTTTACAGTTTTTACAGCTGCCGGAGCTGACAGGCAGTGTAACAGTGATGGGTTTATACAACACGCTGCTAGCAAGCAGCGTGTTGTATCTGGCGTCTTTGAAAGCAAACTCTTCTGAGTTTGCTTAATCGCAGCTTCATACATTTGAGACTTGTATAGCTGCAGTGGCAAACAGTCGCGAATTTGATCTCTAGCCATTTTGCAAATAGCGATTTTGACAGAAGCACAATTCTGGTGATTTTGCATGCAATCTCAGCTTCATACATCTGCGAGTTTCAACTCTCCCGAGAAAATCGATGGATTTGCAAAATCGGACCTTGATACATTTACCCCCTAGTGGAGGTTGTGATAGGAACCCCAGTCTGTAACCTTGTTGTAGTGTAGATAATACCCACTCATCTGTTGTGGTTAATGCCCATTCTGCAAAAAAAAAAATATATATAATTTTTCCTCCTATCTATCTACCATCAAGTGGGTCTCTCTGGCATCATTGGGAAAAAAACATTTTTGGAGATCATTACAGCTCCTTGTCTTTTTGCTAGTGCAAAAAACTGCCTTGAAGTGCCAGGCTGACAGCATCTTGTTAATCTTATTCCAGGTCTATAAAAGCTTGCTATACTCTGAACGTGGGTTTAGTCTCCTTAAAAGCCTGATGGGTAATTTTTTGATAGGTCTATCTTGGGGAAGCCAGTCTGATTTTCCCTAGACAATTTTGAAATAATGGCATTGAATATTTGTGCAAACAGATAATCTCCTTCAATTTATTCTTAGACTGCAAGTACACCAACCATGGTCGGTATAACAACTGAGAAAGCACATCCTTCAATCCATAGCATCCATTAAGGAGTTAGCATCTACTGCTGTGTCCCCCCCCCCAGTGGGTGTATCTCAAACCATAGTCTCCTCAGGAGAAAGGGGGTTACATTCTACAAAATCTATTCATTTTAAGAAAACGTCTATCTGGGAAGTTGCGATCTCCTGATATGATATTGCTGATAACCTTATTTAATGGAAAAGGCGACCCTTCTTTTTAGGCCCCTCAAACAATGCTTCCTGCAGAGACTGCCCCTCTGAAACATTTTCAATTTCCATCACCTTGTGATCAGCTTTTCCAACGAATCCATGCTGAAATTAAGATCCTCTTCACACACAGCTGGTAGTCCAGACATTCTTGATTTCACCTGCTGCACACCAGCCTCAAAAACTTCTGAAGCAACAGTAATTACTGATCTTGACCTCTTAAATCTTAGCTGCTGTCAATCATTCTTAATAATAAAGGTTTTAAAAGCTAATGCAATATTAATCCATTTTAACATTTCAACTATATGAGGGGGAGGCTGTTGCTGTTCACGAGAAAATTTAATACACATCTTTCCAGAAAATCCTTCTGGCAATTTTTTGTCACAAATCCCACAACTATGAATTTTCTGGGTTTTTTTTCTCTTCAACCTTCTCACTTCCAGTCTGGGTTTATTACCTACAGACAATATTGTAGACTAATATCAGCCTGCACAGTAACTAGCTAAAATATAATGCAGGTACTTACCCTGACCTGAGTCCTTGTGACCGTTTTTCCCCTCCATTTTCGCCTTTTGACTATCCTCCTATATAGAAGCAAAGGAAGCAGCAGTGATTATCTGGTAAGAATGGGTATCATGAAGAACATGGTTTGGACTGAGGTAACTATCCTAAGTGGCCAATTCACCCTACTGCATCTCTTGGCCCAACTGTCATATTCCTCTGTCCCATGAGGTTAGGGAAGACTTGCAGGTGTGGAATCTGTTTCTCCAGGATTTCAATGGTGTCCGTGTTTGACTTTAAGTCGGGAGTTACAGCTGTTCACAGATGTCGCATACGCAGTTGGGTTTGGGGCCTACTTCGCCAGTGACTAGTGCATATCATACTGGCCCAGTGATTGGGTCCATTCCAGTTGGATGGCTAATTTGGTCCTGCTGGAACTGTGTCCCATCAGTTGCGCTAGAGCTATGGGTAGCTAGATTCCAGGGCAGGCAGGTTGTCTTTTGGTGTAAGAACCTGGGAGCGGTGCAAACAATTAATAAGCAAATCACTTCTTCTTCCCCAGTCATCAGCTTGCTCCGAAGACTGGTGTTGCGCTGCCTGTCATGTAACATCTCCTTTATTGCTCGACATGTGCCTGGTGTTAAAAACAGTCAGGAGGGTGCTCTGTTTAGGGGAAATTAAGACAAGTTTCGGATGCTTGCCCCGCAGGCGGATCTCAACGATTCTCCCTGTCCCGCTTATGTCTGGAAGATTGTGAGTCTGAATAAGGAACCTGGCAGAATCCTTGTTAGCTTCTGCTACGCTGCGTAGATATCTGGATGCTTGGCGGGAATGGTTCACTTTTCGGAATGTAGTTCCTGTTGGTAGTAGAGATGGGGACGACTGAATGCAAGACTTTGTGTGGGCTGGCTATAACGTGGTAAGTCTAAGTCAGCTATGTCCGCCACACTGGCAGGCATCTCCTATTTCTCTAAACTGCATGGTTTAGTTTGATGTGACCAGGGGTTTCTTAATTTCTAAAGTGCTGAGTGGCTGGGCAAGGACGCGTCCCGTTCTTCCTGATGGCAGGACACCTATAAGTCAGGGAATATTGAAAGACTTTCTAGGTGCGATCTCTGGTGATCAATATGAGAGCAGTCTTTTTAGCTAAGTCTTTGTGATGATCTTCTTTGGAGGGTGAGCAAGTTGGTTGCCTCCGGGCGGGGAGCTCTGCTCTCCAGTATGTTAGCTAAAGATGTTGTTATACCCCTCATTCACTATCTTGCAAGGTGTGGCGGTCCAAAATGGATCAGCTGGGTAAAGGGCGATGGGTTACACTGTCGCCTCGGTGCGGTTGCTCGGTTTGCCTGGTGCAGGTGGCCGCTAGCTTTTCTGGACTGTGGCCAAAGGATGCGTTGCATTGGCTGGTGCATAGTGACGGGTCCCCCCTCACGAAGTATCAGTGTATCAGTTTACAGTGGTCTTTAAGTGCACGCTAGAAGCCGTTGGATTGAATACCAGTTAATTTGGCACACATTCGTTTAGAATCGGTGCGGCCACGTCTGCAGCTGTAGACGGGGTGTCAGGCCCAGTCAGGCTGGAAGTCCACTGCATATCAGCGATACGCAGGGCCGGATTGACCGCTTGGCAACCTAAGCACCTGCCTAGGGCCCAGGGGGGGGTCCTCAGGAGGCCCCGCAGCAAGGCAGATGGGGGGGCGCCAGCCAAGAAAAAAAATATATTTTGGCCGTGTCATAACACCAGCAAGTACCATCCCCTTCCCCGACTCGCGCAAAAACCCCCCACGCGTGACTCGTGGAGGAAGTGGCGACCGGGACTCCACTTCCTCCACGAGTCACGCCAGGGTGCCGCGAGTTGGGGGAGGGGCTGGTGCTTGCTGGTGTTATGACACAGGAGGAAGCAGTGAGTTGCTCGGATGGGGGGGTTTATATTGCTAGGTGGCTGGTCCCCTCCCTTCCTCCACTATGTGTGGCCTGCTCAGTGTCACATGGGACGCGCACCACGTGACAGGTGCCGTCCCGTGTATGCAGAGAAAGAAGACTGCACATATTTATATTATGTGTATGTGCGAGGGGCCAGTGTATTTATATAATGTGATTGTGTGAGAGGCCAGTGTATTTATATTATGTGAGTGTGCAAGAGGCCAGTGTATTTATATTATGTGAGTGGCCAGTGTATTTATATTATGTGTATGTGCGAGGGGCCAGTGTATATAAATTATGTGAGTGTGCGAGGGGCCAGTGTATTTACATTATGTGAGTGTGCGAGAGGCCAGTGTATTTATATTATGCAAGTGTGTGAGGGGCTGTTTGTGGGAGGGGAAATAGGTTTATTTTTTAAATGGGAACACTATTAATTTAATGTTGGAGCTGGTTGGAGGGAAATCGGTCTATTGTGTGCTACATGAAAAAACAGTCAGTATTTAACTTATGTGCAAAACAGAATACTAATTTGCACCCCTTGCATTGTAACATGGTTTTGTCCAGGAGACTGAAATAAGAAGTTTCTCAAGTTAAGATCCTTAATGAATCAGGCCTGAGATCTTTTCCAGACAGAAGAATGGTAGACCGTGCATGCAAGAATGTGCATGCGGTCGTGGCAAAGTATCTACGGTCAATTGGTGGACTGTGAACTAAGCACCCAGGAATTAGGTTTCAGAACCCAGGCCTCTACAGGTCTGATGCAGTGCACCTAACAGATGAGAGGCTAGGTACCTTTATAGCAGAGATTTATAAGGTGTTAGGTTCAGGAGGGAACCTTGCGTGACAGGAGAACACTGTACAGGATAAGCAAAGTGGGTAAAGCGCATTCATGGTAGACAGGCGTTTGTAACCCGTGCCCTTCGAATAGTTGGCTTAGGTTCAGTGCAAGTACAGCTCATTTAGGCTGACTTGCGGTGCGATACGATTAGCCCAGAGGGGTGCGGGTTCCGGGATGCCTGGGGACGGATTTTCCATTAAGTTCAAGAAACAGTGTGTGCTTATGGATGGACAAGGTCGAGTACAGTGTTCTCCCGCCACCATAACAGTTACGGTTTAATTTAAATAAATAAGAGTTATTTGCCAACAAGTAGGTGTGGTGTCTTTCATTATAGAACTTAAAGGTTAAGACTGAGGTCTATTGGTTATGTTATCAACCGCAATCATTTTATACAATATGACATATGACAGGAAATTCAATCTATAACATACTGTAACCCAACGTACATTAAAGATTTCATTTAAATAACATTATCCGATATAAAATTTCATCTCTCATTAACACCTGTAAAAAAAATAAATCAATGTATTGCAGCTATTATATGGACATTTTAATACTACTAATTCTGTGTTACTGTTGGTCCCCTGAAAGTTGGCATTTTTAATGCAGCATGAGACAATACATGTGGAGAGACTTAACTTTTTAAGCTATAAACAGCTGCCCAAGAAAGCAGTCATTGTACGTCCGTGAGCCATTCAGTACCTTTTCTATTAGGGATTCCAGCATCACTGTTTGTCCACTAGGAAACCAGGAAGCAACAAAAACGAAACTCTGTAAACAAGCACCAAGTCCTCTATTTCTGATGATAGTGAAGATCTCCTATCTATGCCTATCAAGCAATGATCAGCTCACTGGCGAGACCGGCTGGCAGCACTAAGAAGAGTCTTACCGCTTGCCAGGCCAGTCTGGAATCAATCTGTGCATGCGGGAGCCGGCTTTCAGGTTTGCGTACCAAATGAAATAATAATGTTGTTTTACAAAGAATAATTATTTCCTTTTTTTTTTTTTTTTTTAATAGTACTAAAATATCATTATTTTATTTTTCTGGGAAAGTGAAACTGGAAGTCTAAAAATGGGTCACGCATGTGCACAGGCAATGAAGACTGGGCCAAAGCATTAGGAATCCTCTTACCACTGCCATCCAGTATGGCCAAGAAGCTGATTATCACTCAGTTGAACCGTCCAATTTTTTTTGTTAAATTGGGGTGAAACAAGCAGCGATAGAAAATCCAGGTTATCGTAGGTCCTATGGTTAGAATGAAAATTTCCTGAGCCACTGAGAAAGTCAAACATTTAGCTTCACAGTATTTCTATTTAGCTCTAACACATGTATAAACAAACAATCAGACCATTGAACAGTGGAGTAACAGTAGTGCCTTGCACACTTGTAAAATAAGCTATTACATAGACTTACCAATGTGATAAAGCCCAATCCAATCAGTGGGGTCCACTTCTTCTTTTATATCCCAGAAGATAATAAGTTCCTGAGAGTGACCAAGTATGTACTCATACATACTGACTGTCAGGCTTGAACGATTGTCGGAGGTCACCAAGTCAGTATCACTGTTGGCCCGTTGAAAGTTCAAATTCTCTGTCATTGTGTTCTGAGATGCAAAACTTTCAAGATTCTCCGGACTTAGCATATAATGTAGCTGAGGGTTTCGCTGTCGTACAAAAAGAAGATGTTCACGAGTGGAATTGGCCATGATGTAAAGCTAACCTCAGAGATCTGCAAACACAAACCAAATATAAAAATTGCAATTATTGGTATTTAATTATATTGATACTGCATTACAATGGTTAATTAAACCTTGAAGTGGACATATACTGTATTTACAAATATGTACTATATAGCAGTCTATTTATGATTGGGGTGGTAACTATTATTTTGTATCGTTACAAATTACTGCTACTATTTACCATGGAGGGGCTGCTCTGGGAGCCCCTGCAAAGACCCCCCTCTTCCACAGAGACATTTTTACTTCATCTGCAGTCTAATGCTGCTGGTGAATGGAGGAAGTGTTATGTGCATGCGCAGATAATATCTGCGCATATGCATACCACTTTGACCTGGCAGGGATCCAGCGACAGCGTTACTTTGCTTTTCGCAGCTTAATAAATTGCCTATTATCACTGTCCCCATACAGGTCTATGGGGGCCATAGTAAGTGCAGGTAAATTGGTTAAGGCATTAACACTTTGTTAAAAAAGAAAAAGCAGTGAAAGAGCTTTTTGCTAGCGTTTCCGCCAGCATTTTGTCTCTTCACCGCTTGTTTTATAGACTTATTAATCTTAACTACCTGGTTGTGTTGTTATTATTATTATTATCTTTAATTTATAAGGTGCCACAAAGGGTGCGCAGCGCTGTACATGACATATACAGAAAACAGAGAGCCATAACACAACATGATACTGTTAGGCTGCTGGCCCTGATCACCAACCCACAGAACTAGATGACGGAGGTTTTCACCTTTAGCAGCCGCCTTTCCCTTAGCGCTTGATGTGCTCTCCGGTACTGAGATGCCCCAAGGACTTAGCTCCAGATGTAGTGTGGGTTGGTAATGCAGGACCACAGCGGCAGGCCAGGAGACTGGTAGAAAGCAGCGAGTAGTCAAACGATAGCCAAGGTCAAGGGTCACAGGCAAGCAGGGTAGTCAGTTAACACGCCAGATAATGGTGGAGGTAGAGAGTAGGACGAGCCCCGTCAGACTCCCATGGCTGCACTACATATATAGGTAGAAAAGCGCGAATCCCACTTTGTCTCGAGTTAACACGCCAGAGGTCGGGGTCACGGACAAAGTAGCAGGGTCCAAAGTACAAGCTAGAAGGGTCAGGGTCACAAGCAAACAGGCAGAGTCAAAATCCAAGCAGGGGGTCATACACGAGAGATCCAAACAAAGTATTCACAGGACAGCACAGGGAACCAGGAGCAAGTCAGCAAACTGAAACAGCAAGTTATAACCGGCAGTAAAGCTACAGACCTCACGGCCCTAAATACTCCAGTCAGCCAGTCAACCAATCAGAGCCTAGCTCTGAAGTTGCACACAGGCCCCTGCTAACTAATAAAATTAATCCTAATAGCCTACAGGCTATTACCTAGCTATGAGCACACGCTCGGCTGTCCTCTGTTGCCAGGACGCGACGCTACAGTGGTAAGCGGTCGGGCACTAAGCGGAAATGATGTCCTGGCCGTCAAGGCGACGCCCGGGACGTCAGGGGGCACAGGAAGCGAGCTGCGACGGCTGTGAGTACCGCCGCGACTCGTGACAGATACAGGAAGAACAAAAAAACATATATATATATATATATACACACATACACACACACACAGACACAGGTAACATGGTAATGCAAATCAAATTATTTCTGGGACAATGAGTGGAAGTGATGGTAGAAATCAGCGAGAAGTAGGCCGAAGCTTAAGAAAATAGGGCTAGGGAAGCAGGCCAAGAGGTACAGAGAGTGATGGAATAGTAGAAGGAGCACACAAGGAAAGAGGGCCCTGCTCCTGAGAGCTTACATCCTAAAGGAAAGGGGGACACACAAATAGTTAGGAGGAGGACTGATAGACTTGATAAAATAAGTGAGTCTTAAGGGCACCCGTCAAGCCTTTGAGAGTAGATTCTAACCTGAAGGAACGTGAAAGATCGTTCCACAGCTGGGGAGCAGCCCGGGCAAAGTCCTGGAGACGGGAGTGAGAAGAGGTGATCAGTGAAGTAGAAAGGCGGTGGTCATAGGCAGAGGGAAGGGGGCGGCTAGGAGTGTAGGTAGAGATGAGATTGGAGATGTAGGGAGGGGAGGATTGATTAAGAGGTTTAAAGGTGAGGAGTTTAAATTTAATTCTGTAGGCCATGGGGAGCCAATGTAGTGACTGTTGGCAGGAGACAGCAGAGGTAGAACGGCGGGAGAGAAATATGAGGCGGGCAGCAGCATTGAGGATAGACTTAAGAGGGTCAAAGTGAGAATCAGGTAGGCCACAGAGAAGAAGGTTACAGTAATCAAGGCGACAGATTACAAGCGAGTGAACGAGGGTTTTTGCAGCTTCCGTGGTGAGAAAGGGGCGTATCTTGGATATATTTCGAAGGTGGAAGTAGCAGGATTTTGAGAGGGACAGAATGTGAGGTTTGAAGGAGAGGGAGGAATCAAGGATGACCCCAAGGCATCGGACTTGAGGGACAGAAACGAGGGTAGTGATATTAACAGAAATAGAGAGGGGGGGGCGGTGGGAGAGTCCTGTAAGAGGGGAAGACAATAAGTTCAGTCTTGTAAATATTGAGTTTAAGGAAGCGTTGGGACATCCAAGATGAGATGGCCTAGAGACAGCAGGAGACACAGGACATAAGGGAAGGGGAGAAGTCAGGGGATGAAAGATAGATTTGGATATCATCAGCATAGAGGTGGTACTGAAGGCCAAAGGAGCGGATGAGGACACCAAGGGAGAAGGTGTAGAGGGAGAAAAGTGTTTCTGAATAACATGAAAACAAAACAAAAACACAATTGGAGCAGGATAATTAATTAACATTAATACAGAGTTGTCCTTATTCTAAGACACACACAACCCACATTTAACAGACCCTGGCACTCTTGAACCAATATTTATATACATTAGAATATATTATTTATATTTCAAAGGCATAAATGGATGCCCCACACATGGGATTTTAATATTAATGTTTTTTGTTCAGTTGCATTTTAACTAAGAGTTATATTCAATGTGAATATTATTCCAGCCACTAGTAAGAAATAGCTGAAAATGCATTACTTCATCGAGTTTGGAGGAGCAGTTTGTGGTACATATTAATCCTCAGTAACAAATCTGAAAATTACTGCAAATACTGCATACCTTTTGTTTTAAGTAGTAAAACTTGAGGTGAATTTGTAAAATAAAAGGTTATATGTAATTTCACAACTTGTTACCTATTAATGATAACAGATAATTTCTCTGTTTATCTGTATGGTATGAAGAGGCTTTCAAATGTCCAGTGTCTTCCACACAAAAAAAGGCAACTATATTTTTTATTTAGTTGTATTCCCATGATGAGCAATATTCCTTGGTCATTTTGCACGACTATATATACATAAGATAAATACTGGTTGTTTATTCAGACAGCACACAAATATTTGATAGATTTAATTGTACACTGAAATTTAAAGTTAATCTAGGACAAGCCATACCCAAATTATAAATCTGTCCCCACATTTTAAATTTATCTCCCCCTCTAATGCAACATGATTTTGCCCAGGTGCAAAGTTACCCTTTTTATGCTTTGTTCTCCTCAATGACTCAGGCCCTGAATGTCTATAGGTATTTGGAAATATTGTACAAGGAAAAACAGAAACTGAAGAAAATACAGAACATACTACAAACAAAAGAGAGAATTCATGTAAAATCTTAAAATCCATGTTAGAAAATGAATGATGGCAAGCTGCTTGTTTTATGTAATCTATGCATTTCCATTTATAACACAAACTTTACATCAGATATCTAAATCCAAACCTGTTTAAGAGCCCCACCTATTGTCCAGAGTGAGTTAATGCATTTAAAGCTGAACCAACTAATGTATGAAAACAGTCCATATTATTGGAAAAATAATATTTGTATAATTGGATTATTTGTATTAATAATGTAATGAAATCTTCTATTTTTACTTCACAATCTATGCCGAGCTGTAATCGGTCAGCCTTAATAATTCCCTTGAGTTTACTTTATTAATTATTATCATCATCATCAATTTTGAAGCCACCACAGTGCTCTGTAGTGTCAGGCAGTGGGGAAAACAGGGCATACATAAAACAGGGACATACAATGTAGGAAAAATAAATGCAGACATGAAAACAAAGGGTAGGGAGGGAAATGCTCATAGAGAGGGTGCTTACAAACGTTACAAGATGAGTAAGCATGGTTCACAGTGGAGACTGAAACAGTTGGGAGTGTGCACCAGTGTGAGAAGTATATGTGGGATAAGAAAAAATACTAACAGAGTGTTTCAAGATTTGAAGGCTGTGGAGGAGTCTGCTTGGATGTGGTAGGGAATTCCATAAGTAGGAGCATAAAAAAAGGCATGCAGGCGGGAGTGAGTGATTATCAGAGATGAGGCAAAACGTCTCAAGGAGAGATTTCAAGATGAGATATGATATGTATAAAAAGGTGGTGAGTAATGTGAATAGTATTCTGGAAGACATGGAGAGCCAGTGTAGGGATTTGCAGATTGCTGCTGTGGATGTGGAGCAGTGAAAGAGGAAGATCAGTCTTGCTGTGGATTTAACGAGGACAGAAGTAGGGATACAACGGTGAGGATAATGCCATGTGAGAGACTGGGCGTGATAAATCAAACAGACCACTTGGTGTCACAATTGACTCTGCACTCTGACACACCCATTGCTTTAGTGTCTTCAAGCAGTTTGGGATTAAACATTATGATCATGCAGAAGAAGCACAACCTCCTTTAATGCAAGATAATTGTATTGAAGTGAGGATGAAAAGTGATTGCTAGGACTCAGGATTATGGCCAAGCAATGCAATATCACATGAAGAAAGAACATAATTTTAATTTGAAAGGGTCACCATTAAAAGGCAACATATATTTTGCCTTTTAATGAGGCCAAAATAAAGTTTAAAATACCAGCCTTCACAAACTTCTGATATTAACCCCATAACTTTCCAGCTAATACATTTCCCATTACATATTTATTATTAATACATATCCAGTTTCACCACAGCCAAGTCTATTCCAGCAATACCTGACTCGCTTATCGGCTTTTCATCTGTTCCTTCCTTAATTGCTGAGTATGTAAATTAACCAGATCTTGCTGGAAATTGGGTGTTTGCAAAAAAGTACATCCAACAGCAATTTTGTCTTTAACAGACAGCCATCCTTTCTGACTTGGCCTGCAAGTATTTTGCATGGTCTGTACCTGTTAGAATTCATCTGGCTGTTTTCCATTGCCATGCTATCTGTAAAGATACGTTGTTCCCAAATCACTCAGACACAGTATTAGAGGAAAAATAGAAGGATGATTTATTCTGCAGAACAGGATTAAATACAGCACAGCCCCCTTAACGATAGCAGGTCCAACAAATGAGGAAATCAGTTCAAATAAATACAGTGGGATAGGTACAGCCAGGGTCGGATTAAGGGAAGGGAGGCCCCCGGGCTAAGGATACTGTGAGGCCCCCCCGTGAACTTACCTCCTTCTGTTGTTCCACTCCCTGTAGCAATTACGGGGTAAGTCCTACAGTGACAGCAGGCAGTTAACAGCATAACATTTGCTGTTAGCTGCCTACCATTTTCCTTGAACAAGTGACAGACAGAGACCCAATAAATGTCGGCGGCCCCCCAGCAGCCCGAGGCCCCTGGGCTGTAGCCCCTTTAGCCCTATTGTTAATCTGGCTCTGGGTACAGCACTGTTCCCTTAACAATAGCAGGTCCAACAAGAGAGGAAATCAGTTCAAATAAATCCAGTGGGATAGGTTCCACAGCAACTCTCTGGCAGAGCATCACCTCTTGGCCAAAGTCAGTCACATACGTGTCCAGCTCCCAGGGTAGCCTCTTTTATCACCTCATAATCCCACCTTAGGAACTGCCTGCCCAGGGGAGCTGCAAAAGGTCTCGATTGGTGGCCTTCTCACACTATCCAACCCCCTCCCCTACCTCACCAGGTGTCTTCCCTCAGGTGACCCTTGCTGGGTCCAGCTCCTGGCTGTCTGTAGCGCTCACTAGCAGACAATAGGGAGCAAGCAGAAATAACAATGATAGCTTAATTCACTCAACTCTTGAGTGTTCCCTGTGGATGTGGAATTTAACCCCTGAAGTACTTTTCCAAGATGTTATAGTTTCATCACTGATACTTCCGAATAACAACATGGCTAAAAAGTTCAGTCTGGGTATGGATTGGATTAAGGGGTTGTAATACTGGTTACATACACCATGCCCGTTTCTTTACATTCCTAAACAGTTGTAAGGCCAAGCGCCATCTCAGCAACCCTCCATTGTCCCCTGCGGGTGCATTGTAGCCAACTAAGGGGACTATGATCTGTGACCACCAAAAACTCGTGGCCATATAAGTACGGCTGCAACTTTTTGAGAGCCCAAACTATGGCCAAGCACTGCTTTTCAATAGTGGGGTATGCTATCTCGTTATCAACAAGTTTCCGGGAGACATAGGCCACTGGTTGTTCACAACCATCCTCCCCACTTGACTCAAGACAGCTCCTATTCCACAGCCCGAGGCAACTGATTGCATAATGAACTACCGTAGGAAGTCAGGGGCTGCTAATACTGGGGACCGGGACAAGATATCCTTAAGCTGGGAAAAGCCTGTTCACAATCAGAGGTCCAGTCAATTTGTCGGGAGTACTTTTTGGTCGTCACATCAGTCAACGGCTTGGCACTGGTGCTGTACTGGGGCACAAACATCCAATAGCACCCACCCGTCTCAAGGAAGGCGCATACCTGTATTTGGTTGGTGGGGTGAGGCCAATTCAGGATGGCATAAATTTTTCTGGCTCCGGTCGATTATCTCTACCACCAACCCAGTGCCCAAGGTACAATACCTCCGCCATCCCCATCTGACATTTGTCCGGTTTGATTGTCAACCCTGCCTGGCTAGTCTGGGCCAATACTTGGGTCACATGTTGTAGGTGGTCCTCCCAGGTCTCACTAAAATAGTTATGTCATCCAGGAATGCCTGGGCAAACTCCTCACACCCTGAAAGCAAACAATCTTCTGTACGCTGAAAGATGGTCGGGGCATTCCGAAGGTCATGGCAGTAAACTCAAATAGCCCAAACGAAGTGGTGAATGCGGACCGCTCCTGTGCCTCCCTGGTAAGGGGTATCTGCCAGTACTCCTTACTAAGTGTTATGGCCACCAGTGCGGCATAAACTCATAGAACAGGTAGAAGAGGTCTTCACCTTTAGCAGCCGCCTTTCCCGTAGAGACTGGTTATGCTCACAGGTCTTATGCTCAGAGTAGTATGAGTTTATGCTAACACGGCAGTACACAGGTATAAGAGGTTGCACACTGAGTAGCGGCAGGCCAGAGATCAGCGGACTGGACAGAGCACCAGAGGGTATGCCAGGTACAAGCAGAAGGGTCAGGGTCACTAGCAGAGGTTCAGAATCCGGGTACGGGCAAAAGATCAGGGTCAGAAGCACAGGTTCAGAATCCAGGAACAGGCCAAGGTCATACACGGGTAATCAATCACAGGTTTCAACACCAAAGATAGGAACAGGAGCAGGCAGCAGTACTGGAACAGCACGCTATAACCGTCAGTGAGGCTCAGTCCTCACTGCCTTAAATAGTACAAGGAGCCAATCAGAATAGAGACCTACAAGCATTCACAGGAGTGGCCTAATTGATATTAGTACTGGTGGCCAATAGTAATACAGTGTTCAGCTGCATAATAAATAAGCCAAACCTAAAATTGCCTACTGGACACCTGAATAGCCATGATTGGCTATTAACTAACTAGCCCTGTGCGCGCGTGCCCGCCTGTTAACCAGATGGCCGGGAGTGGCGACAGGAAGCCTGGAGCGTCCCGGTTGTTGCCCAGGCAACCGGGACGCGGAAACCGTAAGTGACATCCCGGTCGTCATAGCGACAGCCGGAACGCTCACAGGAGGCAGGTAGGAGTCGCGGCAGTGCCCGCGGCCGCAGCGACTAACACTAAGGTCCAGCGTGGACACATAGCGAGCCACCCCCAGCCTGTCTAACAGCTCATCTACCCGGGGCATGGGAAACGTGTCTGTCACCGTCACTTCATTCAGTTTCCTATAATCCACACAGAAGCGTGTACTCCGGTCTTTCTTGGGCACTAACACCACATTGGCCGCCCAGGGACTTTTGTATGGTATAATGATTCCCAGTGCCAGCATTTACTCAACCTCTTTTTTGATCATGTGAAGCACCTCGGGACTAACTCGATGCGCGGGTTGCCGAATAGGCTGAGCCTCCCCGGTGTCGACATGATTGGCCACTGCATGAGTGTGCCCAGGCCTGCTGGTGAACTGAGGCCGATCTCCCTCGAATACTCCCTTCATCTGTTGAGTCTGGGCTCCTGTTAACTGCTGGCCTATGGGCACCGCCTCCACCCCTAAGTCCTTTTTGGTTGCTGCGAGAATGTCGGATATGGGGTAAGTCTCTGGGTTGTCCATAGGTGGGCAGCAGACTGCCATGATCCCAATTTGAAAAGAGAAAAGTACATAGTTGCACACAGCTATGGAATCCTCGCTCTATTTAAGGGTGATAAAATATCATTCCCATAAGATAGGCATGGTGCACTCTCATATGTTACCAACAACACATAAGGACAAGAAAAAGAACACAAGAGGCACTCCAGTTCCCAGAAAGATTATTCATAGTTATGAAGTTTACAAAAATAACAAATATTAATACTTCAATCTTTATTAATTTCCTATTAAAAAGCAGCGAAATATTAAAATAAAAAGTGTAAATGTTGTGTATTAAAATCACAAGTACCCGACAAACGGCAAAAAGAGGGTTATCATATTATAATGATACACACACAGGGGAGAGTGACTATCCTAAAAAGATAAATTCCCACTTAAATCTCAAAATAGAGTCTTATTTGATGATAAAGAGGCTTTCTTACATAGAAATGAGTTATAAAAGTGTCAGGGGTCTATTATGGAGCCCCTGAAAATCTTGTCACCTGAAATATTTAGCACATGCACAACAAAATAATGTAACTATTGCTATTGAAAGAGTAGGTATCGTAGGGGACAATCCTTAGGTTATCACCATATCATCTGTGAATACACCTCTAACCTTAAAGGATCATATTATGGTGATCATATATACCAATAGTAATTTTCCCTGCCTACCATATATATGGAGGAAAATCTGATTATATAATCGTCAGTAAGACAAAGCCCCCAACTATTCTTACTAATATTATAGGGAAAAGAATATTAAAACCAAATAGGTGGAAACAGGGATAAATATGAGCCCCTAATGGAAATTCGTACTGCCAATGCATATAGGGGGGAGGCCAAAGGACACAAATATCTCCCCCTATAAATAGTATGGATACCAATATCGGGTATTATCCATCAAAGCTTATCTAGCTAGTACCAAACAGACCAGATCTTTAGCGCATATTTGACCTATCATACAGAGAGGTATCTCATAGAAAAAGGAACAGATACCTTCCCCGCATATCTGTCCATACATAGCTCCCATCCCCGGCAAAACGCCGGAGTTCGGTGCCACTTGTCGGGTACTGGTGACGTCACTTCCCCTAACGTACGTTTCGCATAAAGCTTTTTCAAAGGGAGTAACCAGAGGTAATGCTCCCTGGTTACTTATAAAGCCCGCCCATCCAATCACGTCAAGGAAAATCTTGATTGAGAAGACCCCTCTCCAATCACGGTACGCCTAAGGGGATCAAAGATAGCGCTGTGAGTGATACAACATCTCACCAATCAGATAATATATAGCGTTGTGAGTGACATAACATCTCACCAATCAGATAATGTATGATCATCAAGTCTAATAAATTATAGTGCATGATCGAGTTTCTCTCATCCCATCTTCATATAGCTGTCCCATAACTAAGTTAAATATACAGTAAAACACCATATATCACCAAATGATAATCAATTGGATCCAAAGCTCAATCCAGAAAGGTAAGTATGTGGAAAAAATATGAATAATAATAAAGATGCCTCTATAGATGACAAATACTCATATTAATACAGGTGATAGGGGGAGAAAAGGTATTTTTCATTCTCCATCAAATAGAGAAAATCTATTAATTTCAATCTCATCTATATAGGTTTTAGAAGATCAAGGTAAATAAAGTAGAATAAAGCAAAACAGGACATAACAAAAATAAAATTAATAAGAAACAAAAAAACCCAAAAAACAAGGAGCAAAAAAGGCTAAATATATCTAAATAAACCTACAGTGTTCCAAAGTCAATCATTATAGAGGGGCTACATATTGTCATCCATATGAGTGATTAGACAGCAAGCGGAATTCATATATATCCCAGGATTTGTAGGTAGTATTATTTCTTCAGTTCTATAGAACCTTACAAATACCAGGAGATGTATTGTTCAATGATATAGGGTGTTCATAAGATCTCATATCCAGAAATGTCATTTGGAGCAAGAGACTTCAATTACTATTCCCTATTTATAGGAAACTGGCGTAGCTGTTATATTCGTTCAGTCCCCATGGGGAAATTGAATTCAATAGAAAAATCCATTTGTTTTCACGTTGAAGCAGATGTTGATCAACATCACCCCCTCTAATTCCTAGATTGCATTTCTCAACACCATAGCACATCAAACCTTCATAATTACAATTGTGCTCATTGAGAAAATGTTTTTCCACAGGTGATAGCGGTTTTAACCGCTCCTTATCTTTCAGAGCGTTCCTTATTGATTCCAGATGTTCCAAGACTCTCAACTTTAGTTTCCTTTTAGTTTTTCCCACATAAATTTTTGGACACGGACATTCCAATACATAAACAACCCCTGAGGTATTACAATTTATATACCCATCAATGGGGTGTATTGTTCCATATCTATCCGTAACATTAGTGTTTTTTTCCATGTGGTAACAGGCTTTACAGCCTCCACATCGATAGGAACCTTTAATGGAGTCTTTGGGTTTTCTACCTCCAAAGTGGCTCTGAACTAGTTTGTCCCTTAGATTCTTAAAAGGTCCCAAAATGTCCATGGCTACCCTCCTAAATGACTCACCTATGACTGGCATGGACTGTAGGGGGACCCGACATGGGGGTCCCCTGAGGCGTTGGCATATATCGCATGAGGACCTATAGTGTTTGACCTACTGGTTAACTCCAGGCCAGAAGAAATGTCGCAGCAACCGATCACGGGTTTTACGAACCCCTAAGTGGCCAGCTAATGTCATGGGCTAGTGCTAGTAACCGGCGACGGTACTGCTGGGGAACAATCAGCTGTTTACTAGCCACTCCTGGCTCTAGAGGATCAGCCTTGGCGGGCACCTGGTACAACCTCCCTTCTTCCCACATGATCATATCCTCCTGAGGTTACCAATCTGTCCTTTCCACCGCACTGCGGAGACCAGCTAAAGATGGGTCAGTCGGTTCGGCTTTCCTAAATGCAGTCCTATCTACCTCCCCCAGATTCATGTCAATGTCAGGTAAGTCTGCTACAGCGTTACTCACTGACAGTGGTTCAGGTTGTGTGGCAGCTGATCCAACAGGGACTTCTGGTGCTGGTATGGGTGGGTCCTCGGGAGCTTTCTCCAAAGCCCGTGCTCGACTCCATGTGAGCCCACAAAGTAACTAGCCAATCCACCCCCCAGATCATTCCCCAGAATAACGTGGGTGGGTAATCTATCCAAAAGTCCCAACATTCACCTCCCCCCAAACCCTGGCCCCAATCTAAATTAACCCTGGTCATGAAGATAACTGTAACCTGGCCTCCTGTCATCGAAATTTAGATTTTCTGTTTCTTTAGTCATTGATTAGGTAGGATTAAACTGGGCCGTATCAGAGTAATAGAAGTCCCCAAATCTCAGAGTCCTTGCAGTTTCTGGCCATTCACTTTTAAAGGGTGCAGGTGTCGCGTCATATTTGCAGGGGTAGCCTTCCCAATTGTCGCTACCACCTCCACCTGATAGACTACTTCCTCCGCATCTGGCGCATCAGGATCGTAGTACCCCTCCCCACCCTCAATTCATGTTCCTTGGCACACAAACTCGGGGCACAGCTGGTCTCAATCTAGGGAACGGTCTTCCTACCCGTGGGCAATTTCTTTGTATGTGTCCCGGTTGTTGGCATGTGTAGCACCTCTTAGGGTCGGATACTGCTGGACTACGGGGTCTGGGCAAACTAGAATGCGACATGGGGCGTGATTTAGCTGGTAGTGTATCTCAATTGGGTGGGGTTCTTCAAATAGTCACCCACTCATCTCCGCTAGGTCCCCTCCATCGGGGACGGTTTGTCAGGCATTCATTGGCTAATGCTGTTGCTTTCTCTGGGGTACTGGGATTTCTGTCCACCACCCAATCTGTAATTTCTGGAGCCATTTTATTCAGTAGCTGCTCCAATATAATGATGTTTTTTTGTGTCCGTTACGGTTGTGGCTTGCTTTCCTTCTAGCCACTGATTACAGTTTCTTTGCAATAAACTGCTAAATTCCGCATAAGAAGAGTCAATGCTTCTTGCCATGGTTCTGAACCGTGACCGCATATCGAGAAAACAATACTTTACGAATCTCCTGGTAGTCTCTTCCTTGCTCTGTGCTCAGGGGCATGGTATGCCTCCTGCGCTTGGCCCATCAAACTAGGTATCAATATTTCGACCACTCTACCACAGACATATCATGCATTGCCATCATGGACTCAAATAACTGAAGGTAAGTGTCAATGTCCGTGGCTGTTTCCACAAAGCGTGGTACATCGTGATATCCCAATCGCAGCATCTGTCTTTCTTCCAATACTGACAATGATGTCATTGCAGGTACCATGACCGGTCTACCCAGCTATGTTGCCAATAATGATGCCCTCATGTGCAGCAGCTCGTGGTCCAAGTACGTCCAACCAAATCTGCAGCTGTTCCATGTTGCCAACGGTTATTGCAGCTGCCTGGGTTGTCATCCCCCTGGTTCCATTACTGGGTTCCCCTGACGGGTCCTGAACCTCGTCCTCCTCCACCTCACCAGGGTTTTCTATGTCCCACTCAGCTCATTTTTCGATTAGGGATCCGTTGAGTAGATTTCAAATTTTCTTTCTCGACAAAGTTCCTGCAGGATTCCTTTCTTGGTGTTGCCGTATGTTTGTGCTGCTGCCTCAATTCTGTCGCGCGTTTACAATTCCGTGCTTGTCACTGAGTGATTCCACCGCTTGCCACCAAATGTGATGGTTCCCAAATCACTCAGACACGGTATTAGAGGAAAAATAGAAGGATGAATTATTCTGCAGAACAGGATTAAATACACCATGGCCCCCTTAACGATAGCAGGTCCAACAACTAAGGAAATCAGTACAAATAAATCCAGTGGGAGAGGTACAGCATGGTCCCCTTAACAAAAGCAGGTCCAAGAAGTGAGGAAATCAGTTCAAATAAATCCAGTGAGATAGGTTCCACAGCACCTCTCTGGCAGAGCATCACTTCTTGGCAAAAAACGTCTTCCGTGTTGAAAATCCTGACATACAGATTAGACTCAAAATCTATTCCGTTTCCGGCTGTCTGAGAATTTGACCTTGCTTACCAGCACCATCGCTCTGCCAGCTACCCAGGAGCTCTGGCCAGTGTGACAGGCCAGGGGGGATTCATCCACAGCAATCTTGATCTATAGGAAAAAGTCAGGAGTACCAGCCCAGGCACACCAGTAACGGGGTATGTTAGCAGCTTCAGTTATCCAGAAGAAACCCAGTTCAGGATGCTGGTAAAGGAGTCCAGTGGTGGCAGCATCTGTAAGCCCCTCATACTGCGGTGAGACAGCGCATTTGGGATAACGAAAGGGAACGGTGGCAAAAAACCCCAGCCGGTTCCCAGCAACAACAGACAGGGTGGCATAGGCGGTCCATCCTGTCGCAGATTTCTGGTGGCAAGCGCCAGGAAAATCGCAGGCGGCTTTTCATGCACCAGTCAGGAGAGCAGAGTTATTCAGGAGAGGAATAACTGCAGCCAGGAGAATGCAGAGGATGTCTGATTACACCAACGTGTCCAGGGTGGATCTCAGACTCTGTGCAGTGCCAAGTGCATTAACATCAGTCATTCGCCAAACAGGGCGGAGATGAGAAAGGCGCTGAGGGAATGGCACCGACAGCACGGTACTCTGGTGGAGGAAACTGATGGCGGCAGTGGCCAAGGCAGCGGCCCAGTTGACGACCAGGAACGAGGTGAACCAGACCCCCAGACAGTAGCAACCTCTACACAACAGACTATACCCACACAACCAATCCCTCTGTCCTATGATGCGCAGCTGGGCTTAAGATCCAGCTGGCCTTAGGGGACAAGGCGACTGTAGCTGAGCGGGCACAGGTTATCGAGGCATGGTGCCAAGAGGGAAGGGCGCCAGCCATGCAGCCTAGGGGGGAGGTGCCCCCTAGGGGATCAGGACTGTTTTATTTACCTTGCCCTAAATTTGAGGACTGTGTTGGGAATATTGATGAGCACCTGCAGTTATTTGAAAGGACCTGCAGGTTACACGCTGTACCAGAGAGGAATGGGTTAAGCATCTGGTGCCCAGACTGCAAGGACGTGCAGTGGAGGCCTACCGTGGAGAGCCCACAGAGGACTGTGCGGACTACTTTATGGTGAAAATGGCACTTCTTAAACGGTACACTATTAACCCAGAGACCTATTGTCTGAAGTTGCGGGAACTTACCAAGAATCTCCATGCCACCCATAAGGAGTTTGCCAACCTGCTGCTAGAGTCTGCCAGATAGTGGGTGCGCGGAGCAGGTGCCCAGACCGTGGTGCGCACCGGAGGTGACAGAATGGGTGCTGGACTGGAAGCCAAGCACCCTGGAAGCAGCCGCCCAGTTGGTGGATCAGTATGTGGAAGTGAGGCCACACTAGTAGAAGCGCCAGTTTAACAGCTAACACCAAAGGACTGCACAATCAGGGGGACACCCCTCTTCTACTCACCCCCACAAGCAAGTACCTAACCTTTCAGGTACCATTCGCCAGACACCGCCCCGTCCTTGGAAGCTATCAGAAGCCACCGGAGCCCAGGCTGGAGAAGAAGTGCTACAACTGCGGGAAAACTGGTCATTTAAGAATGGACTGTATCACAGCTCCAGCACCCCAGACTCGTGCCCCTAATCCGAGCCCTGGGGCCCGGCTGCCTTGCTTAACTGGTGAAGGTGAGCCAGTAGAGACTGTTTCCACCCCTGCCAGCCAAACAGAGTGTGGCGTGTCTGAAGTTGACTCAGCGGATACAGTCACTTGTTTGTCTAAAAGACCCCCCAAAAACATGTGGAGGAACCTGCAGCCGGTGCAAGTGGGATCCCAGCAGGGTGAAGAACTGAGAGACGCAGGGGCCTCAATTACTGGTGTGAGTCCCCACCTAATTGATCCTGCTACAATACTGCACGGTCGCAATGCCAAAGTTACTGTGGCAGATGGACTGGAGAAGGAAGTGCCTATCGCAAGAGTGTATCTGGACTGGGGAGATGGCCAGGAGTTGCGAGATGTTGCCGTTATGGATGGTCTCCCAACTGATGTGATTCTGGGCAAAGATGTGAGGGGGTGGAATTGTGACCGCATTTCTCAAATCTATTACCCGGAGTCAAGCTGCCTGACTACAGTCTTTAGGATCTAAACCTGCACAACCCAGCCGAGAGGAAAAGACCAAATCTGGTATTTTTTCAGGAAACAGCAACGCAGAGGATGTTGTCTCTTGCCAACCTGATCTTGTGGGGGTGCCCTGTGATGCTCCTGTCGCTAGCAGTGTGCCAGCTCCAGTGGTGAGTATAGCAGACCACAGTGACCCCCCCTTTGACTGAGAACCACTTTAACTGACCCTAGTGACCCCAAACTAGACCCCCCTGCAGCGTATCCTGACTTAGACGATAGTGAGGGCCGCAGGGAAGAGTTCAGGGCAGCTCAGATCTCTGATCCCTCACTGGAAGGCATGAGGCGCCAGGCTGGCGGCAGTCTTAAAGCGATGGAGGTGGGGAGTGTCACCTGGCGTAAAGGGCTGTTGTATCGTGTAGCTAGGAAGGTAGAAGGGGATAGACCAGTCCGGGAACAAGATCAACTGTTGGTACCACAGGGATTTCGCACGCAATGGATGTCAGTTGCTCACGAAATCCCTATGGAGGGACACTAGGGAAGAGACCAAAACACTTAAGTGCCTGACACAGATCTTTTTCTGGCCGGGAATGTCGATTGATGTCCGGGCCTACTTTAGATCCTGCGATTTGTGTCAGCGTCTTGGGCGTCCCAGTGCTCGTGCACCCCTCAGGTCCTTGATAATAATTGGGGAACCTTTACAGCAAGTGGCTGTGGACATAATAGGTAACCTGCCTGTGCCCAGTAGATCAGGGAAGAGGCACATCCTCACCGTGGTGGAGTATGCTACTCGGTATCCAGAGGCTGTAGCTCTGTTCTTCATAACTGTGGAAAAGGTAGCGTACGAGCTGCTAGGAGTGTTTAGCAGAGTAGGGTTCCCTAGTGAGATCCTAACCGATCAGGGTCACAGTTCATGAGTGAACTGGTTCAGTGTCTCTGGGCAGAGTGCAGCAACTCCGTACTGCCCCCTACCATCCCCAGACTAATGGACAGTGCAAGCGGTTCAATGGCACTCTGAAGCACGTGCTATGGGCATTTGTAACATCGGAGGGGGGGGCTGGGAACAATACCTGCCGTACCTCCTATTTGCTTTTCGGGAGGTGCCGCAGGAGTCTACCGGTTTCTGGCCCTTTGAACTACTATATGGCCACAGAGTCCGTGGACCTCTTGACCTGTTCCAGAAGTCTTGGGAAGTGGAGCTACCGACCCAGGATACCAGAGCTACCCTCTCTATGGTGGAGTATGTGTTGAAGCTCAGAGATTGGTTAGAGAATCTCATGGGGCTCACAAAGCCTAACCTAGCGGAAGCGCAGGCCAAACAGAAGACTTGGTATGACCAGGGCGTGCATGCCAGAGTGTTTGAGGTAGGGCAGAAGGTCCTCGTTCTGATGCCAATGCGCCAGAACAAGCTCCAGGCTGCCAGGGCCGGACCGTACACGGTCTCAAAACGCCTGAGTGACATCACTTAAGTGGCGTCATTTGATAGCGACGGTAGGCAGCAGTGTAAATATGTTGACGGGGCATACCACGAGTGTGAAGAGTTAGTAGCAGAGGTTTGCTGCTTACCACCTGAGAAACCAGGAAATGACCCCCTACCTGACCCCCTTCGGAGGCCAGAAAGGAAGGTGGTGTAGAGGAAGTGGGATGCTATAAGCAGCTGAGTGCAAGTAAGAGGGAGCAGCTTGAGGCAGTGCTGTAGCCCTTTGCGACTCAGTTCAGTAGGAAGCCCCATGTGGACACTGGTGAGCTTAGGCCAGTTAGACAACCCGCTTATCGGGTCACACCAACAAAAATATATACAAGGAGGTAAAGAAAACACTAGGGTTGATCCAGCCATTACATAGTCCGTGGGCGTCCTCTGTCCTATTGGTTCCCAAGAGGGACAAGACAACTCGGTTTTGCGTATACTACCACCAATTGAATAATGTGCCCATGTCTGACACCTACCCCTTGCCCTGTATTAACGCTTTTGTGGAAGACAGAATTCAGAGTAACCTAGAAGACATTTCCATTTTCAGTAGGATTTGGGAAGATAATTTGGAGCAAATAGGGCTGGTGTTAGGGAAGATTGGGTGGGCATGTCTGACTGTTAGGGCAGAGAAGTGCCAGAAAGAGATGTCAGAGGAACAGTACCTGGGTCGTGTGGGGGGAGGTAGGGTTAGGTCAGAACCAGCTAAGATAGAGACAATCCGAGACTAGCCCCAGCCAACGACAGAGTTACATATACTGGCATTCTTAACGACTGCAGTGTACTACAGACGTTCTGTCCCAGATTTTAGTACTGTTGCGAAGCCCCTGACAGATCTCACTAAGAAGAAACTCCCCAAAGTAGTTGACTGGACACCCGCTGGTGAGCTGGCATTTCAGTCGTTAAAGGAAGTTGGTTCATGCTACAGTACTGTTGGCGCCCAATTATGACAAGGACTTTATTGTGCAAACTGACACGTCACAGTATGGACTGGGAGCAGTACTTGCCAGGTGGGGCCAGATGGGCAGGGGCATCCTGTGGCATATTTGAGCAGAAAACTGCTAAACCGGGAGGTGGGGTATGCCACAATTGATGAGGAATGTTTGTCCATTATGTGGGCAGTGAAAAAACTTCAACCTTATTTGTATGGGCGACATTTTACTGTGGTGACTTGTCATAATCCTTTAAAGTGGCTACAACACACCTCAGGGGAAAATGGCAGATTGTTGCGCTGGAGCCTTACCCTTCAAATTTATGACTTTCACATAATTCACAAGCAAGGAAAAGTTCACAGCAATGCAGATGGACTGTCTCGGCAGAAAGAGACAGATTTGCCGGGTCACCTCCGGTAGCCCTAAAAACTGCGGGACCAGGAGCTAAATCGTTGGGACATGGCACGCTGGTTGCCTGCATGGACAAGGGGGAGGAGGAGTGTGACTGGATCACTTAAAAGTAACTCATGGTATAAATTGATTTAAAGGAAGTAGCGCGGGGTACATATTTATATAATTGCAAATGCACTTATTTTTGATATTGTGTATATTTTGGTAAAGGAAATCTTTATATTTCTGAGACTAGGGAAGAAACTCATTTATTTTAAACTTGCTAGAGGAAATGCATGATTTCTGAGGTATATATCTGATACAATAAGCCTTTGTGGAGGAAATCTTTTGTATATCCTGATGTGGGGAAATTACTTGTTTGGGGATTGTGACTTTCTTTGGGAGTGTGTATTCTGCGACTGTCTGAAGAAAGAACCCATGTTAATCGCATGTTAATTAGACCTTTTGATGTGTGAGGGTCCAGCACCTGAAATCACAGGAAGGTTTAATTGGACGTATTAATAGATTTTCTGTGTCCAAAAACAAGATGCAGGAAATCACAGCAAGTTTTAGGATATCACAGATAAGTGTAAATATTGTTAGCTTTGTATTGCATGTAAATCCATGTTTGGGTAAACAAATTGCATCCTGATTCTAAAAATAGCTCAGACCTCAGGGGGGCTGGCTTACCCTTTGAGGCTGTGTCCAAATCTGTATAAAAAGCACCGTCTAGTACAGTGGTTCCCAAACTTTTGCAGTTCACGGCACCCTTAGAGTCTCCAAGACATCCCTCCAAAATAAAGTTGGGTCAAAAAATTGTAATAAGTATTTAGGTCACGACAAAAATACTTATTTAGTTGTATGCAAAAATGCCCCTCTGCATCCAGAGACACTGCCCGCTCTGCATCCATGGACTCTGCCCCCTCTGCATCCAGGCACTCTGCCCCCTCTGTATGCAGGCACTCTGCCCCCTCTGCATGCAGGCACTCTGCCCCCTCTGCATGCAGGCACTCTGCCCCCTCTGTCACGCTGTCCCCTCCTCTGCCCTGTCACGCTGTCCCCCCTCCTCTGCCCTCTCTCACGCTGCCCCCTCTGCCACGCTGTCCCCCTCCTCTGCCCTCTGTCACGCTGTCCCCTCCTCTGCCCTCTGTCATGCTGTCCCCTCCTCTGCCCTCTGCCACGCTGTCCCCCTCCTCTACTCCCAGGCACGCTGCCCCCTCTGCAGCCCTCTGTCACGCTGCCCCATCAGCAGCCCTCTGTCACGCTGCCCCCCTCCGCTGTCACACTGTCCCCCTCCGCTGTCACACTGTCCCCCTCTGCTGCCCACTGTCGCCCTCTGCTGCTACACTGTCCCCCTCCGCTGCCCGCTGTCCTTCTCCGCTGTCACACTGTCCCCCTCCGCTGCCACACTGTCCCCCTCCGCTGCCACCTGTCCCCCTGCGCTGCCACCTGTCCCCCTCCGCTGCCACGCTGTCCCCCTCCTCTACCCCCAGGCACGATGACCCCTCTGCAGCCCTCTGTCACGCTGCCCCATCTGCAGCCCTCTGTCACGCTGCCCCCTCTGCTGCCCGCTGTCCCCCTCCGCTGTCTTACTGTCCCCCTCCGCTGTCACACTGTCCCCCTCTGCTGCCCACTGTCGCCCTCTGCTGCCACACTGTCCCCCTCCGCTGCCCGCTGTCCTTCTCCGCTGTCACACTGTCCCCCTCTGCTGCCTGCTGTCCCCCTCCGCTGCCACACTGTCCCCCTCCGCTGCCACACTGTCCCCCTCCGCTGCCACACTGTCCCCCTCTGCTGCCACCTGTCCCCCTCCGCTGCCACACTGTCCCCCTCTGCTGCCACCTGTCACCCTGTCCCCCTCCGCTGTCACCCTGTCCCCCTCCGCAGTCCACTGTCCCCCTCTGCTGCCACACTGTCCCCCTCCGCTGCCACGCTGTCCCCCTCCTCTACCCCCAGGCACGATGACCCCTCTGCAGCCCTCTGTCACGCTGCCCCATCTGCAGCCCTCTGTCACGCTGCCCCCTCTGCTGCCCGCTGTCCCCCTCCGCTGTCATACTGTCCCCCTCCGCTGTCACACTGTCCCCCTCTGCTGCCCACTGTCGCCCTCTGCTGCCACACTGTCCCCCTCCGCTGCCCGCTGTCCTTCTCCGCTGTCACACTGTCCCCCTCTGCTGCCTGCTGTCCCCCTCCGCTGTCACACTGTCTCCCTCCGCTGCCACACTGTCTCCCTCCGCTGCCACACTGTCCCCCTCCGCTGCCACACTGTCCCCCTCCGCTGCCACCTGTCCCCCTCCGCTGCCACCTGTCCCCCTCCGCTGCCACACTGTCCCCCTCTGCTGCCACACTGTCCCCCTCTGCTGCCACCTGTCACCCTGTCCCCCTCCGCTGTCACCCTGTCCCCCTCCGCAGTCCACTGTCCCCCTCCGCTGCCACACTGTCCCCCTCCGCTGCCACACTGTCCCCCTCCGCTGCCACACTGTCCCCCTCCGCTGCCACCATCCTTTTCACTCTGCCCCATGCCAGACATAAAAAAAAAGAGAAGACAGAAACTTACCAATCAGCGCGGCGCCGGGACCCAGCAGCCTCCTCTCTCAGTGACAAGCTGCTGCGGGAGAGAGGAAGCTGCTGGGTCCCGGCGCCGCGCTGATTGGTAAGGTTCTGTCTTTTTTTTTTTTTTTTATGTCTGGCTCGCGGCACCCCAGTGAGCCGCGGCGCACAGTTTGGGAACCGCCGGTCTAGTATTTAAAATTGTTCTTCTTGTTCCATCTGACCTCATCAATGATACCTTCAATCAGTGTGACTGCAAATAAACATCACTTGCATATTGTATAACCATATTTGCATTGACCACCTAAGGCTTTTTTGTTTATATTTATTAAATACATTTGCAGTTGTACCAGCGCTTCCCTATTTTTTTCACTATATGCTTTATTGGTTAGATTCAGATATCTGTCCTTAGGGAGCAGCGGTCCTCTGATCTTTTATTAACAATATATTTAGATCATTTAGCGCCTGATTTTGTTCTACTTTGTATCCAAAATCTCTCAAATAGTACAGCAGCTGTTGCTCTGATGCTTCACCTACCTTTATTCCCTCTAACTTTACAATTGTGGCTGATGACTACAGTGTAAGGTACTGAAAGTTAAGTCTCAGATTTAGAATAATGCTAAATTGAAATGTTAGTTTTATCTTTTACAAACTGTAGGGCACCAATTTTTCCATCCCTGCAAACTCCAGGCATGAGATGTACAGGAAAATAATAAATAAAATAGATCAGCAGGCAGCCATTTTTCTTAAGAACAAAATGCATTGACGTCTACGCAAATAGCTCAGCCACTATAGCTTCTGTATTGGAGACACATTTGTTTGTGGCAATTGACCACCAAGTGGTGAGTTGGTGAGCAGTGGGAAAAAGAGTTGGTATGGCTTACCACTCTTCGACCATTGATTTTAGGCTTGATAAAAAGGCCCCTTCACCATATGCATCAAACGCCAATTTTTCCATAGATTGTCAGCTTGTGAGCAGGGCTCTCTTACCTCTTCGGGTTTCTGTTAATACCCATCCTTTTTTATTATTGTGGTTTTTTTCTAATTATAATTATTGAGAAGTATGCTAGCATTATAAAAAAAAGGCAACAACAATAATAATAATAGACTCACCCCTGTAGCAAATCTACTGTAAACAACTTGTTAAAACATTATACTTTTATCTATGGCTCTATTTCTTTAATCACTGCAATATTAATAAAGATTTTAGTTATACTAGAACAGTAGAACAGTTTTGTCCAAGTAGGTACATGAAGATGTTGTATAATACAATTATGTGCTTGCTGGCTATATACTTGTCACTCATCGGACCGTGAGTGCTTCTGCGCTGGTGCGTGGCTCCCTAGCCTTCCTGCCGGCACCTATCCTGAACCGTGGCCGTCCGCCATCCTGATGGACTGCGCATGCGCAGCTCCCAAGAACTCTTGTGACTGTTGCTTTAAATCCAAATTGGTTGATCAGGCAACTCCCTATTTAAGGCACCTGTGTGCATTACCTCATTGCCTGATCTTGGAGTCTCATTCCCTGTGAGTCTCTGAAGGTGTTCCCTGTGTTCTACTAGTGTCTTCAGTTTCCTGCTGATTCCTGATCTACTCATTGCTGGTTTCCATACCCGCTACTATCTCCCGTGTACTACTAGTGTCTTCAGTTCCTGTGGATTCCCTGTGCTACTCATCGCTGGTTTCCATACCTGCTACAGTCTTCTGTTTCCTGCCTGTGTCCTCAGCTGGACTCTGATTACCGGATCTACTCACCTGTGGTTCCTACACTCGTCGTTGCCGTCCAGCGTCTCTGCAGTTCCTGCATCTCCCTGTGGACAGACTGTTCTACTGAATAGCGGTATGCCTATCTGTTATTGACTTTCTCCGTTTACTCTGCATATCCGCTAGGACAAGTTTCCACGCACCACAGCGGTATCCATACCCGCTATAGACTGTTATTGTTACGCTGCATACCTGTTTGGAATTAACCGTACTACTCAGTCGTTATATGCATAACTGTGATTGACTATCCATTATTGGCCTGCATATCTGTGCTGAGCAAGTCTCTACCAAGCAGCGCCACACATACCGTTATATAAACTTTGTTGGATACGCTGCATACCTATTGGGATCAAGTTCCTCTGTGCTCTCAGTGTCTGCATCCTATTATCTTTGTATGCTTCCACTCATCAACACTTGTACACATCCTCACCTATTAAGCAGTGGTACAACTTGCTATACGCAGACCACTGACTTCCCCGCTACCTACCTGCACCTGGACAAGTCTTCTCACCATAAGCAGTGGTACAACTTGCTATACGCAGACCACTGACTTCCCCGCTACCTACCTGCACCTGGACAAGTCTTCTCACCATAAGCAGTGGTACAACTTGCTATACGCAGATCACCGACTTCCCCGCTACCTACCTGCACCTGGACAAGTCTCTTCACCATAAGCAGTGGTACAACTTACTGTACACAGACCACTGACTTCCCTGCTACCTCTCTGCATCTACTCACGTCCATCCTGATCTCCGTGTTCAAATCTGCCTTTCTATTATATCAGCTAGTCGCTGATTCTTTGACCAAAGATTGCTGCAAGTCACTGACTTTCCTATTATTCATTGGCATTCTCTCTCCATCTGCTGTGATATTTGTTCCGCTAGTCACCCCGCTACCAGAGGACCGTTGTGTGAGCTTCACTACTCTGGTAAGCCCAGTCATCTGGTGAAATCCTGGGCAAGACTCCTAGTGCCCGTGACAATACTATTATAGAAAATGTCATATAATATAGTCTATAGACCCCCAACAAAAGTACTATTGTCACGGTCACTAGGATTCTCAACCCAAGTTCTGACAATGGTTGTCTTTACTCACTAGAGGCGCGGAGTATAGCGCAGCAGCTGGTCTTCTCCAGGGACCCCCGCAAGAGGGTATGGGTTTAGCGGCTTCCACTGTGCAGGTCGCGGCCCTCAGGAGAGTATGGCAGGGTCAACGGACCTACAGCTATTAAGGGAGAAGGTTAGAGCAGACTAGGTAATAGGAGGTGATGAGATGCTCTGCGGATTGCAGGTAATAGCACCGGAGTAGCGGAGATGATCTCCGGATAGCAGGTGAAGCAAGAGGAGGTGCGGAGATGCTCTGCGGTGCAGGTATTACCACCGTAGTATTGGAGATGATCTGCGAGTAGCAAATGAGGTAAGAGGAGGTGTAGAGATGCACTTGAGGGGTGCAGGCAATAGCACCGAAGTAGTGGAGATGATCAGAGGAAGCAGGTGTTACCACAGACGTGGAGACGAGGTTATCCGGGAAGCAGGTGAGGTGATAGGAGACGCTGAGAAGCTGAGTAGGTAACAGGAACCAGGAGGTGAGTTAACCACAGCTACCTCAGCAGACTGAGGACCAAGAACAGGCACTGGGAGTAGGTCGAAGGTGCCTTAAATAGGGAGAGGCTTACAGAGGGCCAATGAGGAGTGAGGAAAGTATTTAAAACTCATTCCGGTCTGCAGATGCGCAGAACCATACCTAAGATGGCGGACGGGTGTGGCGCTGCACGGACGCCGGCAGAGGGGTGAGTGAACCGGTCTAGGTTTAGAGGAGCCAGAGACCCGGCGAGTGACAACTATTATATAATGGAGTCGCCTATTCCATTTAAATAGGACCATTAGTACAATCAGTGGTTGAATTGGAATTTTAAATTGGAGGTATGGAAATGGGGAAATGGCATACCACCGTACACCAGTCAACTTTGACTACGGACCATAATCACATATGGTGTCATTGGTATTTAACGTAATGCCAGTGGGTAACCACCTTTAAGAACATGTTTCCACAGTCAATGATAGTACAGTATAAGTTGGTACTTGATTTTCGGTGGCAGAGGCACCATACTGGTGTCAGATATGGTGCAAAACTACCTTTCAATTGGCTGCATATTTATGTATGTATTGTTTTGGATATGCAAGTTAACGCTAATTAAACTACAGGACAAATCATATTTCAAATATTTTGAAGTTTGGCGCTACAACAGTTGTATAACTCATAATATCAGGTTAATGTTTATCTGGGCAGTTTTACAGATATGAAATCCTTGTTTGTGCATTGTCCACTACATTTACCACTGTGTCTTACATATCATTCACTGTTTTGAGTTCATAATACAGTTCATAGTAATAGAGATTCCCTGTTTTGACTTAATGCATAAACCAGTATTTGTCCTATTTGCTTCAAATGCCACCACAGCAATTCAATTTAATTATATTTTTGTGAACCTCCATGTAGGCTTAATTTAATTGTGTAACATATCCAAATTTCAGAATATAATTCCATGTAAGCAGCTTAGCACATTTAAGTACTTCTGATGTGAGCAACATAATATTACTCAAAATGTGTTACAGCATGCATTTTGAAATAACAGAAACAAAACCTATCCGCTGGATAAACATATTTAACCTGTATTTAACGTTAATGGCTGTTCAAATCTCCTTTCAATATAACAGTGAATGTTGAGTATTAGTATTGTACTCTTTAGAAAGGCATGGAAAGTAAAAGTGCTCTACTATATAAAATGTAATATGAATATAAATGCATCATTATGAATCTTGTCACTCTCCAGTCTTCAGTCACATTGTTCTTGTCACTCTCCAGTCTCAGTCATGATGATACTAATCCCTCTATGTTATGTGCTAAAGCCTATGTTCAAGTGTACAGTGGTTTTAAGTCAGGGAAACAAAAATGTAAAAAAATTAAAAAAAATCTCTCTAATAAAGGTGAACGTTTACTGTAGAAGAACATAAAATTGCCAACATGCCATTCTACCCAAAATATTAACAAGCATACCAGCATCAGCTAGCTCCCATCTCTCAGCTGGATTCCAGCACCTGCAATCTACACTGACATCATCCTCACCCTCATCAGTGTGTACATCATCCTCACACAATACTAATTCATCCCTGCTGGAATCTATTACAGAAGTCTCTGTACTTTGATGTAATAGCCGGTAATGGCCTTCCCCATGGAATTTGTAGTTCATTTTACAACAGAGCTGTCACGATTTTTGGGCAATTCTTTTACAGCAGACCAAATGTCAAAATGTTGTGCTGAGTTATCTGCATCACCATTGGGTGTCTTGTGAAAGCTAAGTTTTTCCTAGCAGCAGTTGCCAAAGAAACTGAGGGAGGATCAGTCGTCGTGTCATGTACCACTTGAACTGTAAGCTTGCTGACCAGGATCTCATTGCATCTCTTGAGGTTTGGGTCAGCTGGAAAGAAAGAGAAGACATAGCTCTTAAACCTAGGGTCAAGCACAGTTGCCAAAATCTAGTGATCTGATTTCAAGATGTTGACAACTCTCGGATCCTGGAGAAGCGACTACAAGTCCTACATAGTTAGCAGAATTGCTTATTTTTATCTCCCCCTTCAAAATCTCTAGATGCTTTTCAAAAATGTCTAATTAGGGAAATCACTTGACTCAAGCTAACAGTGTCTGAACTCACTTCACAGGTGACTACTTAGAGTGATTTTACCACCTTGCACAACACAAAAAGTATTCTCTACCGGCTACGCTAGGAGTCATACTGATGACAACCTGTTTGAAAAACTAAGGGATGTCATTGCAACATGGCTTATCCCGTTTGGACTCTCCTGAGGATGTCATTTATGATAACACCACCAATATTGTAAGAGCACTACAGCTGGGTGAAATCCATCACATTACCTGTTTTGTTCACACAATCTACTTGGTGGTACAGAGCTTTTTGCAAAATGACAGGGACATGCTGTCTGTGGCCCGAAAAATTTCGGGACATTTTCAGCATTCTGCAACAGCATGTAGGAAATTGCAGCATCTGCAAGAACAATTTATTTTGCCCTGCCACCAACTGAAGCAAGAGGTGGTAACAAGGTGAAATTAAACACTTTATATGCTTGTGAGGATGGAGGAACAACAAAAAGCCATACACGCTTACTCCAAAAGCCATGACATTGGGAAAGAAAACATGGTTACTCCAAAAGCCATGACACTGGGAAAGGAGGGGGAATGTATTTTAGTCCAGCGCAGTGGAAAATACTTTATGTGTTGTGCAAGGTGCTAAAACGATTCAAAGTAGTGACCTGTGAACTGAGTTCAGACACTGATAGCTTAAGCAAAGCGATTCCCTTAATTAGACTTTTGGAAAAGCACCTTGAAAAATTTGAAGGAGGAGATGAAACAAAGAAATTACGCTAAGTATGTCGGACTTGTAGATGAAGTACTTAAATCACTTCGCCAGGATCGAAGAGTTATCAACTTCTGGAAATCGTATCACCAAATTTTGGCGACTATGCTTGATCCTAGGTTTAAGAGATATGTCTTCTCTTTATTTCTCACTGTCCCAGATGACAAGAGATGCAATGAGCTCCTGGTGAGCAAGATGACAGCTCAAGTGGTACCTGATATGATGGCGTCCCTTCCTTCAGTTTCTCAGGCTACTGCTGCTAGGAAAAAACTAAGCTTTTCTAAGAGACCCAAGGATGATGCAGATGATTCATCAGTACATTTTGACATTTGGTTTGGTCTAAAAGAATTGGCAAAAAATTGTGACAGCTCTGTTGTAAAATGAACTACAAATTCAACAAGGAAGGCTTTTACTGGCATTTAGATCAAAGTCCAGAGACTTCTTTAATGATGGACTCCGGCCAGGATTAATTACTATTGGGTGATGATGTTGTACACACTGATAAGGGTGAGGATGATGACAATGTAGACTGCAGGTGCTGGGATCTAGCTGAGAGAAGGAAGCTAGCTGATGCTGGAATGCTTATTATTAGCCCATTGTTACCTTGTTTTGTGGGGGCCCAAAAAAACCAAGCACTTCAGCCACAAAAGTGGCATGCCTTGTTGCTTGAGCGCTTGCTTTCCTAAGATGTACAAGTCCTATAATATTAAGATTAGGGGCATATCGGAATCTATAGCAAATGCTGACCTCCAGAGCTACGCTGTTTCCCTATTCAGCAGATTACTACCATCTCTGGACGCTAAAGACTTTCTTATTGATCGTATACATCGTCTTCCACGTCCAAGTACTGCTCCAGGGAATGTTCCAAGAGACACTCTGCTTAGGGTCCACTTCTACCATGTCAAAGAGGAGATCCTAAGTGCGGCTCAGGACCCCAGCAGCGTGGCATCCCTTGGAGACCTTCAGCTTTTCCAGGATCTTTCAATTACCACTATTAATCAAAGACGAAGTCTGCATCCAATCACCTCGGCACTGAGGGCGAAAAACATCACCTACAGATGGGGCTTCCCGGTGAAACTGTTGGCTTGCCACGAAGATTCTACCTATGTTATTTTCTCCGTTAAGGCAGGCACCAAGCTGCTAGAGGAGTGTCATACCATCTGGATCTTCTGCAGGCAGGCCTCCCCCTCAGGCTAAGGGCCCCAGGTTACCAGAGACTGAGCTCCATTCCTGTTCTCTATGTTGAAGTTTCAGGGGACTTAATTCTGACTTGATAAGTATAATCATAAGTAATACCAGTTATGTTGTTTTGACCAGCTATGTTTTAGCCGGTTTAGTTAGTCTGGGGTGTAGCTGCCAGGGCACCCTTGGAGGTGGTGGTCTTGGTTTGTACCCGGGGCCAGTTGTGCCCAGGGGTGGCCCGTCTGTTCGCGGGAGGCTGGTCCTTTTGCGGGGGGATGGGTCAAGTGCGGACTGCTTCTGTGGATGTCCGGCGGTGGCTGAGTCTCAAGGAGCTTGGGTTAAAACTATTGATGTGGCTGTTGCAATATTTCTATATCCCCTTTTGTTGTTTTTTGGGTGTTCCGCAGGTGGGGGTTTTGCTCCAACCACCCCTCCACATGTTAAATAATTTGTCAAACTCTTACCCATGTGGCAAATACTCTGACCCAGTTTCTCAGGTCAGTCTATCCCACCACCATTTTTTTCTTTCCCCCTTTTCCTCCCCTTCTAGGCCCCTCCTTCTTCCACCCAGTCACTCCAGATTTAGATCTCAAGTACAATATGTATCCTTGTATGTTAAATCGTCTCACCATGACCCCCTAGACTATGGTTAAGATTTATACATTAAACACTAAAGGTCTTAACTCCCCTAACAAGCGGCGCTTAGCGCTCACCAATTTTCATAAACATAAAGCAGACGTTGTAGCTCTCCAGGAAACCCATTTTTCCTCTCACGCCCCACCACAGCTAAGGGACTCGAGATACCCGTTAGGATTCTTTGCAAATGGTCCTTTTAAAAGAAATGGAGTGGCGGTTCTCTTTAGTGTCCAAATACACTTTCAACTTCACTCAAAATTAGAGGATAAGTCAGGGAGGTATATTATTCCGACAGGTCTCCTAGAGGATAAACCAATAACTATAATTTCATTGTATGCGCCCAATTCCGGTCATATTCCTTTCCTGAAGGCCTTGTGTGAGGAGGTACAAAAAGTTCGGAAGGGCCAACTGGTCCTATTGGGAGACTTTAATCTGACTTTGGACCCGAAGGTTGATAAATCCAGGCCTCAGAGGTCATCTGGTCCTGACCCCACCCTTGGTCCCTCTACGGCTTTCCGCAAGCTCTTAACTGAATATGACCTCTACGATATCTGGCGGGCGCAGTTTCCAGGTGCACGGGAATATACTTTCCATTCCATGGTTCATAATACCTATTTTACGATAGATATGATCTTGTCACATAAGTGGACACTTCAGCCCACTGACTATCAATATCCTCACTATTACGTGGTCTGATCATGCCCTGATAGAGTGGTCCTGGAACCTGTGCCTCGCCAGAGCGCCTCCAAGACCTTGGCGTATGCCAGCCTATCTACTTTCCTCGCCGGAGGCTAGGGCTGCTCTCTCTGAGGCATTATCACAATATATACAGTTAAATATCCCAGCTGACACTTCACTTTCGACACATTGGTGTGCCCTGAAGGCGGTTGTTAGAGGCGTTGCTATCCAAATATGGGCCCGATTAAAGAAGCAATACATCCTACGCCAACGAACACTTGAGTCTGATCTAGCAAGACTAGAGCTCCAAAACCAAACACGTCCTTTGCAAAGCCTTACAAAGATAAATAAATGAGGTGATATTTTCATATCCAGCATGAAATCCTCCTTACTTAAGGCAAACATTTTATACAATGGGCAATAGGGCCAGTCGTCTCTTAGCCCGGAAATTAAGAGGTAAGCAAGCTAGGAACCGCATCAAGGTATTACATGGTTCCAGAGGTAATAAGATATACAACCCGGCGGCCATAGCTAATCACTAAGCTAAATTCTACACTAAACTTTATAACCTCCAGGATGATGTTGACATCTTTAAACCATCTGAGGCCTCCATCTCCGCATTTCTACATCACTTATGTCGAAGTCAGCAAATTGGATAAAGTCATTTCAATTAATATCGTGCAAACTGGATTGTCTGTCTGAAATTATGCGTAGAGCACACTACGGCGTGGAAGGGCGTATCCAGCCGCAACACGTGGCAATAACAGTTTTTTCACTTTAGTATACATTCGCACAAACACACACATTTGTAAATAGTACACATTAATCGTAGTTGCAACACATAGTTAGTTATGTCGAAATATAGTAGTTTATGTGTAATATTATAAGTTATATGCATATTAGTGATACATATGGTTCAGGTTAAAGGAAAGGTGTCATGTCTGATATATTAATCCCCTTTACATCAGCAGCTGTCCGCTGCATTCAGCGAAGAGATCGCACATTGCATACTCTAGTTATTGATGTTAGGGAATAAATCTTTAATATGATACTGACTATAAAATGCTAATAGACTTGTTGTAATAGCATTGTATATAGCATCCGGCTGTGGAGGAGGACGGACGTGCCACGCGAGCGCTCCACTGGGGTCTTACACCTGGCTCCTGATTTCCCGTGAGCAGCCCGGCGCCTCTCCGTTTTCCTTCCCTCCTCCACCCGCCTCACTTACCTCCACTCACTCCTGGTTCCAGCCCCGTCGGCGATCCTCTGAATGGCTGCCTCCCGCGGTGCCTCCAAATCGAGCCCCCTGCTCTGGCCCGCTGCTCCTACCTGGCTCACCTTCCGGCTCCGGCCCTGGCCCAGCTGCTTCCACCGCTCCCTCCTGGATCTCCTCATCGCGGATCTTCTACGTGTGGTGGTGCTCTTCTGCTCCCCCTGGAACTCAGCTTGGATGGCCATCTGGCCCCTAATTCCGGTCGGGTGGTGCTGCCTTCCACTAATTTCGTCTGCCCCATCGATCCACATGCTCAACACGTGTTTCATCACTGACTCTGCTCCCGCCCACGCCGCCACGTTCACCTACTACAGGCCGCGGCTTGGGCCTACCTCCGGTCCAGCCTTCGACCTCTGACCTCCAACCACCTGTCCTGCTGGCTTCTCACCTCCAGTCTGCTGCCTTCTGCCATCCCTGGCTCCAGATGTCTCGGCGCCGCCAGCTGTGTCCCGCTTGGAGGCTCCCCTGCTCGGATCCCCGGCTCTATTAACGGCTACTTGTTCTCTGGCATTTCTCATTTCCTCACACATCCTCCTGCTGCCTGCCACGTCCTCGTTTCTTCCACCGCCTGGTCTGCCGCCCATTTCCTCTGGACTCCAGCCGCCTAGTCTGCCGCCATCTCATCTTCCTGCTGCCTGGTCTTCTTCCTGTCCCCCACTACTGGCCTGCCTGTCTGCCACGTCTCCCGCTGCCTGTTCCTGTTCTCCGGTCCCTCTGGACGGCTACAGCGACCTATCTCTGGACTCTCCCCTTCCCTGGTCTCTGGACGCTCCTACCTGGACTCTTCTGTTTCCCACAACTGGTATTGCATTGTATTGTATTCTATTTTATTTTATCCTATTGTTCTGTATTTCATTTTAATGTTATTTGCACTGTAATTTTATTTTATCCTATTTATTACTATTTAGTATTATTTTAATTTATCACCTTATTTTATTTTTTATTTTAATTTTATTCGCTTTTAGTTCATTTCATCTCATCTTCATTTATTTATTTCATCCAACTGCACTTTATCTTAATTTTACTGCACCGTATTTTACTGCATTCTTATTCTTATTGCAATTCATATTTCATATTGTCTTTGCCATTGCCTTTGATATTGCACTGTACAATGCCGCCCCGTTCCTTTCCTATACCTATCCTCTCCCCCAGCCCCCCTCTCTTGCCCTACTCTCACTACCCCTCCTCTCACCCTCCCCCCGCTCCACTAACCCGACAATCTCATCCAAATCTCCACCGCTCCCACCCTCCCTTTCTCATGTGCCCTCTGGAATTCCAGGTCCATCCGTAACAAACTATCCTCTGTCCATGACCTCTTCATCTCAAACTCTCTAAATCTTCTTGCCATCACTGAAACCTGGCTTACATCTTCTGACACTGCCTCTCCTGCTGCTCTCTCCTACGGGGGCCTTTCCTTCACTCACTCCACCAGACCGGATGAGCGCCCAGGTGGTGGAGTAAGCCTCCTCTTGTCCCCTAACTGTACTTTTCGGGTAATTCCCACTTTACCTTCCCTCTCCTTCTCCTCCTTCGAAGTTCACTCCATCCGTCTCTTCTCTCCTATCCACCTCCGTGTCTCTGTCATCTACCGTCCCCCGTGCCCCACGTCCCTCTTCCTCGACAACTTCGCTGCCTGGCTCCCCAACTACCTCGCCTCTGACCTCCCCTCCATAATAATTGGCGACTTTAATATCCCCATTGATAACCGTTCCGACCCCGCCACCATCAAACTTCTCGCCCTTTCCACCTCTCTTGGCCTCACTCAGTGGACCTCCTCCCTCACCCACTGTCTTGGTCACTCCCTCGACCTTGTCTTCTCTTATCTCTGTGATCTCTCTGACTTCTCCAACTCTCCCTCCCACTCTCTGACCACCATCTCCTCTCCTTCACTCTGTCCTCCTCCCCTACTCCCGCCCCGCCTAAAGCCACCCTCACTAGGCGCAACCTTGATGCTATCGACCCCACCTCTTTCTCCTCCTCTCTTGAAACTCTATTATCACCTTTTCCCTCCCTGGTCTGCCCTGACCAGGCGTCCTCTCTCTACAACCTCTCCCTCACTACTGCCCTCGATACTGTTGCCCCGGCCTCCGCTATCCGCAGGCGCCGCCTTATTCCTCAACCCTGGCACTCCAAACTCACCCGCTTCCTCCAAAGGTGCTCTCGCACCGCTGAACGCCTCTGGAGGTAATCTCATTCCCTGGCTGACTTCCTTCACTTTAAATTCATTCTCTCCTCTTTCTGCTCCGCCCTCTCCCTCGCTAAACAATCCTACTTTAAGTCCCTCATTTCTTCTCAATCCTCCAACCCCCGCCTCCTCTTTGCCACCTTTAACTCCCTCCTTTCTCCCCCTACCCCTCCTGTCCCGCCCTCCCTCTCCGCTACTGACTTTGCCACCTTTTTCTCATCCAAAATTGAGGCCATCAGACTGAACACCTCCTCCTCCCCGTCTCCAGCCACCCTCATCGCCTCGCCTCCCTCCAGCAACCAACTCTGGTGCTCCTTCTGCCCCACAACAGGGGAAGAAGTTCGCTCCCTTATTCTTTCCTCTCCTCCCTCTACCTGCCCGCTCAATCCCATCCCCTCCCACCTCCTTCACTCTCTTTCTCCCACCGTCTGCTCTTACCTTGCACACCTCTTCAACTTATCACTCTCCTCTGGTGTAGTCCCCTCCTCCTTTAAACATGCTCTGATCTCTCCTATCCTTAAAAAAACAAATCTTGACCCCACCTCTCTCGCTAATTATCGCCCTATCTCACTGCTCCCCTATGCCTCCAAATTACTGGAGCGGATTGTCTGCTGCCGCCTCGCCAGACACCTCTCGGACTTTTCTCTCCTCGACCCCCTCCAATCTGGCTACCGTCCTCTTCACTCCACCGAAACTGCCCTGGCCAAGGTTACCAACGACCTCCTATCGGCTAAATCCAAGGGTCACTTCTCCCTATTAATCCTCCTTGACCTCTCCGCAGCCTTTGACCCCGTGGACCACCCCCTCCTGCTGCAAACTCTTCTCTCCTTCGGCCTCTCTGGATCTGTCCACACCTGGTTCACCTCATACCTTGCTAACCGCTCCTTCTCTGTATCCACGTCCGGCTCCTCCTCCTTCCCCTCCCCTCTCCCTGTAGGAGTCCCGCAGGGCTCTGTTCTCGGCCCTCTACTTATTTCGCTCTACACTTCCTCCCTTGGAGCTCTCATCTCCTCCTTTGGTCTTCAGTATCACCTTTATGCTGACGACATTCTACTCTACATCTCCTCCCCTGATCTTTCTTCCACCCTCCTCTCTCGTGTATCTGACTGCCTCTCCGCCATCTCCTCCTGGATGTCTGCGCGTTTTCTCAAAATCAATACACTGGCTTCCCTTCCCCTACAGAATCTTTTTCAAACTCCTCACCACCACTTACAAGGCTCTCTCCCACTCTACAGCCCCCTACATCTCTAACCTCCTCTCCATTCACACTCCTGCCCGCTCCCTGCGCTCAGCCAATGATCGACGCCTCTCCTCCACTCTTATCACCTCTTCCCACTCCAGAATCCAAGATTTTTCCCGTGCTGCCCCCCTTCACTGGAATGACCTCCCTCGTTCCATCCGCCTCTCTCCTACTCTGTGCTCCTTCAAACGTGCACTGAAAACCCACCTCTTCCTTAAAGCCTACCAACCATCCGCATAACTCCTTCATCTCCTCCACTCGCTCTCTCCCTTGCCTCATCTGGCTCCCCTTGTGCCTGTTCTGTTTTCCCTCCCTTAGGATGTAAGCTCACTTGAGCAGGGCCCTCTTTCCTCCTGTCTCCTCACCTGCTCTTCTGCTCCGTGTTTATTGCTTTAACCTGCCTGGAGCTCCTGAAGTACTGGTATCTCTGTTTATTGTTTTGTACTGTTTCACCCTGTATAGTGTACTGTTTGTATGGTGTACGGCGCTGCGGAAATCTTGTGGCGCCTAACAAATAAATGATAATAATAATAATAATAATAATTGGAGTCTGGGCGGGAAGAAAGGAGTACATCCCCTGGAGAAATGACCCCCACCTTTGGATTCGTTAGTTTAAACTAGCCTATGATCTGCAACCCCCTGGACCTTCCTGAAGCCTGGACCAATAGAAGCAAGCCATATCATCTGCATTGTTTCACTGTATTTCTGTTTGCATATAAGCAGTAGCTCTCATCTAGTGTTCAGTCACATTGACCACAGACTTCAGACCTGAATGACTGTTCACTGGATCCAGAGCGCCTGCGATAAGTAACGGCTGTACTTATTATCATTTCGCCTGAATTATTCTGCTACTTTGTGAGAATAAATATTTGTGCGTTGGAAACACAAATCGAGATTCGACAATCGTTATTGGATAGCGACAAAACGTGCATAACACTTAGACCTTCCCGTGTAAGATGCAAATAGCCTAGAATCGCTTAATCTTCCTTGGACTCAGGGGGAGGTTGAAGGAGTTATTAAATCTCTCCCAAAAGATAATGCCCCGGTCCGGATGGTTTCATTAACGCATTTTATACTGTTTTCAGGACCGAGGTCTCCCCCCTTCTTACCAATTTGTATAATACCGTTTCCGGAGGGGGAGGGTTTCCCATCAGAAATGTTGGAAGCACAGATTATAACTATTCCAAAACCCAGCAAGGATCAGGCAGATTGCAAGAATTATATACCTATAGCGCTGCTTAATACTGATCTGAAACTATACACCAGATTGCTTGCGGACCGTCTGAATCCCCTATTACCACAATTGATCCATCCGGATATTAAAGTAATTTTATCGTTTTCAATAAGCATTGCCCAATCAATTGTATGTGTTTCCAAAGCACAAAGTTATTTATTTTAGCAGATGTAAATAGTCAACAATTCAATACATTATTATATTGTAATAAAGTACAGTACAGCACAGCCAATACCAAAAGTTACATACATACATACCGCTGCAATCGCTGCACTTCCATGGGTCCCAATGGAACAGTGTATCTGTTAGATAACTGTGGTCAGAGTTGACTGACCCTGGTGGGGGATGCAGCTAATATATACAGTCAGTGTTTCATTGTGAACAATAGAGATGACGTAGCTTGCTTCCATAGGTCCAGGCACAGGGTGGCTTCAGGGTAAACAGTTCATAGGCTGATTCAATCTAAGGAATCCAAAGGAGGGGGTCGTCTCTCCAGGGGGTCTGCTCCTTTCATAGCAGCATCATACAAAGGTTTATTTCCTAATATCAATAACTAAAGTATGCAATGTGCGATCTCTTCACCGACTGCACCGGACAGCTGCTGATGATTAGGGCTTCAATATGATATCAGGCATGACACCTTTCCTATAACCTAAACCTTTAATAACTCTAAAATGTACATATAATCATATTCTATAAACTAATAATAAACCAAATGCTATCTGCTCATAAATTACAGTGTAACGGAACCAATATGAATTTATATAAATAACTAAATGTTGTAATGCTAGTGTGTGCGTGCGTATTTTAGCGTGCGATCGCATCACGCCACATGTTACGTGGCGTACGCTTCGCAATACGCACGGCAAACCAATATTAAACCAATATACTTTACTTCATCCAATTATACGACTTCTACACGGACCAGGTAGGCTTTGTAGTAGGCCATTAGGCCTCGGATAACACACGACGCATAATAAATGTAATGGACCTCCTCTCTGAGCTCCTGGAGGAAGTTATTCTACTTTCTTTAGATGCAGAAAAGGCTTTTGATAGACTCCAATGGAAGTACATGAAGGAGGTACTGTGTAAGTTTGGCCTACAGTGTAGGGTTCTACATTCTATTTTAGCTCTTTACTAGGGTCCCTCCGCAAAAGTCTACAGTAACGGGTTTATATCACCTTCATTTTCCATCACTAATGGTACGAGGGAGGGGTGTCCCCTTTCTCCTTTAATATACGTCTTGGCAATAGAACACCCCTGGCCCATACTATTCGGCAAGCGGCTGACTTTCCAGGTATCACTTTCCATTTACATAGTCAGAAAGTATGCTTATTTGCTGACCATGTTTTTTGTTTGTAACCAGCCCGGAGACCTCGCTGATTACTCTGAAGCATATCTTAGATAGGTATAGCGAAGCATCATTTTATAAATTGAACATTACAAAATCCGAGGCCCTCCCTATTAATATACCGCAATCTTCCCTTAGAAACCTACAAAAGAAATTTCCTTTTGTGTGAGTTAAAGATTCTTTGTCATATTTAGTTATCCATATTCCCCCCCATATGTCTGCGGTATTTGAAGATAATTTTTTTCCCCGATCTACCTTCACCTCTCTTCCCTGGCTAGGAATTGGATTTTGAGGTCTCCTGGCTGGGGCATATAGCGGCTTTCAAGATGATGTTGCTACCAAAACTTATGTACATCTACTATACCCTACATCATTCCAAAACGGATGACGGATAGGTTTCATACTTTAATGATGTCATATGTCTGGAGGCCGAAACGCCCCATCCGCACACAACACACAAGCGCATGTCTCTACCGAAGTCGAGAGGTGGCCTATTGCTTCCCAGCTTAACATTATCATGATGCTTGCATATTGAGCTGCCTCCGAGATTGGTCGTTACCCCATGCAGCTAAACCATGGGTTGATATCGAGAGGGCCTTATATAAAGGTTACCCCTTGCTGGATCTCCTCTGGACTTCCAAGTCGGATATTCCATTGGGTGTCCGTAAATTACTCCATCTCTGATGCTCTGCGAGTTTGAAATAAATATATTAGGCTACACAAGGACTTTGTTCTCCCCTCCCGCCACCTTTCCCTTCAAGCATTGTCGAAACTTATGCCAGATATTAATATTACTATATGGAAAGACAGTGGGATAGTCTCTCTGGCAGATATGTTTTCTCAGACCCTTTTCCTTCCCTTCGCCGTACTTAGGGACAAATATAATTCAATCCGAGCTGTTTAAATACATGCGAATTAGACACTGTTTGGGGGCGGCTTCCAAACCCCCCATGCTCTGTCCACACTACTGGCTCAGGTTCTTGATAGATTAACAGAGGCGGGTGTCAGGGGGGGGAATAACATTCTGGTACCGTTATTTCCAGTCACTGATTCCAGCATCCAAGACCTCGACCCAATTATGATGGGAGGCAGATATTGGCCTACCTCTCACTCTCCAACAGTAGGAAAATATCTTCATATCCTTACACCGCATGTCCAGATGCATTAATCACACCGAAATGCACGTTAAGCTTCTCAATCGGCTCTCTCTCACCCTGGATCGCCTTCATAAGATATGGCCAAATCAGTCTAAATTCTGCTGCCGTCAATGTGGTCAGATAGCAGATGTTTATCATGTCTTTTGGACTTGCCCGGGGATTCAGGCGTTCTAGGGTGAGGTATCCGCCTTGATTTCGGAGGTTTTGGGGGCTTCTATCACTCTTGACCCGGGTGTAGCCCTCCTACATATGTATCAGTCAGTGATCCCTAGACATAACTGTTACCTATTAGGACACATACTAATAGCTGCTAGAGCAGCAATAGCTCAAAATTGGAAGTCCCCCACTCCCCTCAGCATCGCTAAAGTTGTGTCTAAAATTCAATATAGTTTTGAGATGGAGACAACAGAGGTGCCCTATACGGTATCTGCCTCCAACCCAATTTTCAAATGGTTTAGCTGGCATGAATATGTCACAGAGGGCTCCGGTAGAGTTCGTGTTGCCTCAAATCTTTCACCCTCTTCTTTCCCAGAAGCCCTCATAGAGGAACCCCAGCCTAATGACGAATAGGTTCTGCCTGTGTGATATTTGAGCTGCTTAGGACTTACTGTGTTCCCCTTTGGTGCGCTATGAGTAAGACCAATGTGTATGTTTTACTTTTGCTTATAAAGTAATGTGCATGCTATAAGAATGCTGTCTCAATGGAGTGACCCCCCCCCTTTTTTTCCTTGTTGTTTGTTCCGTCATTTGTATTTGTCGCCCTTTCTTTTTTCTGTACCCCATTTAACTTAAAAAAACTCAATAAAAATGTATTGATGTAAAAAAATTAATAATATAAAGACCAATTAGCTTAGTGGGAACAATAATTATAGCACAGATATCCGCCAGACAGTACTTGATAATAAGTTCATATGTCAAATAGTAGTTCTTGCACTACAAGCAAGCCATGCAAGTATATAGAAAAGTCCAAGGCAATGCTAAAAAATTCCATACAGAATTTGTTCAATTTATTTATTAAATGGTACCTTTAAAGAGTCTATGCATAACAGTTTGTGATTTTGTGTTTGTGAAGAATTTCAGCGGTGCTAAATTATGCAAACAGGCTTTTCATCTATTACTATTACAGTTTAAAGACTGTTTTCAAAAGGGAGGGGGGGGGGGGCAAGTTGGCAACTAATGCAGCAATCTACCAGCCATCTGATGACAACCTGTTTGAAAAAATAAGGGATGTCATTGCAACATGACTTATCCCGTTTGGACTCTCCTGAGGATATGTCATTTATGATAACGCCACCAATATTGTAAGAGCACTACAGCTGGGTGAACTCCATCACATTACCTGTTTTGTTCACACAATCTACTTGGTGGTACAGAGCTTTTTGAAAAATGACAGGGACATGCAGGACATGCTGTCTGTGGCCCGAAAAATTTCGCGACATTTTCGGCATTCTGCAACAGCATGTAGGAAATTGCAGCAGCTGCAAGAACAATTTATTTTACCCTGCCACCAACTGAAGCAAGAGGTGGTAAAAAGGTGTAATTAAAGACTTTATATGTTTGTGAGGATGGAGGAACAACAAAAAGCCATACACACTTACTCCAAAAGTCATGACATTGGGAAGGGAGGGGGAATGTATTTTAGTCCAGCGCAGTGGAAAATACTTTACGTGTTGTGCAAGGTGCTGAAACGATTCAAAGTAGTCATCTGTGAACTGAGTTCAGACACTTATAGCTTGAGCAAATTTATTCCCTTAATTTGATTTTTGGAAAAGCACCTTGAAAAATTTGAAGGAGGAGATGAAACAAAAAAATTACGCTAAGTATGTCGGACTTGTAGATGAAGTACTTTAATCACTTCGCCAGGATCGAAGAGTTATCAACTTCTGGAAATTGTGCTAAATTGGGGCACTCGCACATTTTTCTCCTTTCCATCTTCTTTTATAATATATATATATCTATGTGTGGGTACACCATTCAATAGAAATGTTACTTGGGAGATAATTATCCCCTTAAAGATAACTGGTGAATTGGAATAGCGATCACCTGGTGCAGTGGTAATTTTTTGGCCTCCTAACCATCTCTAGTTTTACCAGTGATCTGAGAGTCTGTACATCAATCTCTTTTTCATGGGATGATGGTCATCTCACCCATACCCACCTTGTTACACCTCCCCTTCTGTTTTTGTCCCTACTCCCATAATGGGTTCCAACCACAGTTCCAAGTTGGGATGCTTTGTGCAAACATGATTCAACAATTGCAATAACATTCAATTAATAGTATGGTTGTAGGCTATAATACTCTGTATATTCAGTAAAAAGAGTTTGTGCTGGAGGGGGGACTTTGCCGGGGCTCCTAGAGTAGTCCCGGTATGATGAATTACAGTGGTGCTTCATAAGGTTTATACTATTTTAATATATAGACCCCATAGTCAACTTATGGGGATATCTGAGTGTATTCCCCCAGCCTCCCCCTATTTTCTCCAGCCACATTTACCCCAGTTTCTCCAGCCTCCCTCCCCAGTTTTATGTAGTTACACCCCACCCACCCCCTCGTACTTTGTAGCTTCCTCTACCACACCATTCATTTTATGTTGCATCCTGTCTTCCCCACTATTTTTGGTAGCCTCCACTCCCCCTCCCTGTTTTCTGTAGCATCCTCCGGGCAGATCTGAAAATTCGGTGCTGCACTGTAGCAGCAACACAATGCAGACCTATGGTCTGCAGATAAGCCATACTGTTGGCGGGCAGTCGTCCTTGGGCGATCACACCGTCAGCATTGATTTAAATAACAATGTCTCATTCTGAGACATTAATGTCTACTCGGCCACAGAGGCCGGAGCCCTAGGCAGCTACCTAAAGCTGCCTAATGATGGCGCAGGCCCTGGTGGTATGACCTAACTTTTGAATATGTTTATTTCTAATTACCCAATTCTCTACACATTAGCATACTGTTTCTCCTATACTTGATCCTGTCTCCTGTTCCCTGTTCCTGCTATTGTTGTATCGGTTCTGACTCCTGGCTTGTTCCTGACTATTCTCTTGTCCTGCAATTTGGTAATACTAGTTGGTAATACTAGTTTCTCTGGATTCTGACTTCTGGCTCAGCTCTGGCCATTGTTCTGGAAATTAACCTGCTTACAGGAGTGTGTCTAGTTGTGCAAATAAAAGCTAAAGCAGGTAATTTTTTTTTTCTTTCTAATGGAAGGAACAGGGATGTTCATGGTATTTATTTTTCAATGCAGCTATCTACAGTAATACACCTATTACACCAAATGCAAAAATTAGACTTTGTTATAGATGTATAAATTTGCATTTTTTTTTTTAAATTGTAGATTTAAATCGATTTTACAGCGGTGGTAATTAAAACAGCAATTTAAATACCGCTGGCAAATTGCAGAAAATTTGCCTTTTAAAAATCCCTCTCAGACTGATACATTTACCCCTACGGGAAGACATTTATTTTACACAGTAACATAGTTGATGAGGCTGAAAAAAAAATACACTAGTCCAGCGGTTAACAAAGCACCCCTGGGAGCCGCGGCGCTGTCACTGGGGTGCCGCGACCAGCCAGAGAAAAAAAAAAAAAAAAACTTACCAATCCGCGCGGCGCCGGGACTCAGCATCCTCCTCTCTCCTACAGCGCGCCCGACAATCAGTGACAAGCTGCGGGAGAGAGGAGGATGCTGGGTTCCGGCGCCGCGCGGATTGGATTTTTTTTTCTTTTTCCTTTGACTGGCCATGGTAGAGGGGGGGCAGTGTGGCGGAGGGGGGCAGAGTGGCAGCAGAGTGAGAGAGGAGCATAGAGAAAGGGCCAGAAACTGTCAGAGAGAGAGTGGCAGAGAGGCAGAGGCAGAGTGAGAGGAGCAGAGTGAAAGTGGCAAAGTGAGAGGGGGGCAGCGGGGACAGCGTGAGAGGGGGCAGAGGGGCAGTGTGAGAGGAGGCAGCGTGAGAGGGGGCAGAGTGAGAGGAGGCAGCGTGAGAGAGGGCAGAGGGGCAGAGTGTGAGGAGGCAGTGTGAGAGAGGGCAGAGTGTGAGGAGGCAGCGTGAGAGAGGGCAGAGTGGCAGCGTGAGAGGGGGCAGAGGGGCAGCATGAGAGAGGGCAGCACTGAGAGAGGGCAGACGGGGCAGCATGAGAGAGAGGGGGCAGAGTGAGAGGAGGCAGCGTGAGAAAGGGCAGAGGGGCAGAGTGAGAGAGGGCAGAGGGGCAGAGTGAGAGAGGGCAGAGTGGCAGCGTGAGAGAGGGCAGATTGAGAGGGCAGACGAGGCAGCGTGAGAGGGGGCAGAGGACCAGCGTGACTGGATGCAGAGGGGGCAGAGTGTGTGGAGATGAAGGAGGTCACAGTGTGAGTTAGTTGTTAATTATTCTTTGACAGAAAAATAATTGAAAAAAATATATAAAAATATTTTTTCCTATGCGTATTATTTTTGCATACAACTAAATAAGTATTTCTGTCCTGACCTAAATACTTAATTCGTTTTTTTGACCCAACTACTTCTAAATCAGGACTGCTCGGTAATTATTTTGGAGGGGTGCCTTGAAAAAATTATGGAGACTCTAAGGGTGCCCCGAACTGCAAAAGTTTGGGAACCACTGCACTAGTCCATCAAGTTCAACCTATTTATATCTCCTGCAATCCCTCTTTTATATTTGAAATTGATCAAGATAAAGCAACTGCCAATCTATTTCAATCTGGAAAAACCCTCCTGACCCAATATTTCAATCCTATTTCTCCCTGGATCCACTACTGTCCTTCATTTTAATTAACGGTCATAACCCTGGTTACCCTTTTCAGCTAAAAATTTGTCTAAAACTTTCTTAAACATAGCAACTGAATGTGCCATCACAAACTTTCCTGCCAGTGAATTCCAAATCTTGACTGCCCTTACTGTAAAGAACCCCTTCCTTTGCTGGTTGTGAAACTTACTCTCTTCTAACCTTAGGGGTGACCGCATGTCCTGTATACAGTTCTTGGGGAAAAAGTTCCCATAAAAGATCTCTGTATTGACCCTTAATGTATTTGTACATAGTAATCATGTCCCCTCTTAGACTCCTTTTTTCTAACGTAAACATGCCTAAACTGGCTAACTTTTTCCCATAACTTAATGAATACATACCCTTTATCAATTTTGTCGCCCTTTTGCATCATTTAGCCAGACTTTATACAAGAAAGCACATTTATATGCCCACAAATACCAATGTTAATAAAAATCACTAAGTTATATAAATGTGACACATTAAATAAAAACAGTGTTGTTGATCTCTCACTCTCGTGGCTTGTTTTAACACATAAATAAAGTTTAAATGAGCAGTATTTTAGGAGTAAATAATAGCATGTGATGCAATAGTGTGCATGCCTAAAAAAAGATTATGCAGCATAATTGTGAACTCCATGACCAAGAATCCATGTTTCTTGGTCACATATTACCCTTTTTTAATACATGTTCTTTATTTATCATTTTTTTATTTATCATTTGCTTTGTATAATTTAATAAAATCAAATAAAACTATGGGCTTACAATACCTTTGCAAGGCATCAGAATACCTTTTCCCTTCGGTCTTGCTGTCCTTTGTGCTGTTTGAAGAACTCAAAATTGTTTGCCTATGCTGATCCAGTACTCTTCTAGTCTTCAGTTGAACTAAAATATATATAAAAATATGTTTCAATATTATAAAATATTCCATTGAGCTAATAAGCAAAGCAGATAATTATGTATGAATAAGTATTTGTGAATACTCCATGTAAATGTACACACTTCCTACAGCATCTCCAATTGCTACAAGCAGTGCCAATGCTGCTGAAACCACATCTTGGTTCTAGGGAAAATTTTAAATCAATGAGGTCATGGTTGGACCTGTTTTTTTATTTTCCAGCAAGACACTAAATAGAGATGCATCTATTTTAACCAACAAAAAAATAAAGGCATAATTGATCCCTCAAGAATCCATCAGAGATGGCATAACACTTAAGTAGAATGGATTAACATTAATAACAAATATTATATCAGCAGTATTTATAGAGCAACTAACAGGTGTTCTTCTCATCTACTGCTAACACACTTTTAGCCCTCCCACAGAGAAATATCATCTAAGGGGGTGAGATCATAGACATTTGTCAGGACAGGTGAAATGTAAAGATACAACACAATTTCTAACCTCCTACACCTTTACAAATTATGCCACAAGCTTAGATCGGATAACTAGGATTTCTCTTTCTATTATAATGCCCATCAATCTACATTTAGAATGGACTATATCCATGCCTCAAAAAACTGCTAAACAGAACAGTATTATCAGATATAGTTCAACTTTCTGACTATACTTTGATCATCTTACACATATCTAATGTCAACACACAAAACCTCCTTTTGCGTTTGGATATTCATTGAAATACTGGACTATCTACTAGATCAATATTTACATATAAAAATAATAAAATTGGACTGCTTTACAAAATCTATAAAGTAGACTTTTGTCAGTTCCCTCATCTCTTTAGGTAACTTGTCCCCTGTTCTGCATGCAGGATAGAACTATGCAAAATTAAGCAGTCTCTTGGCACTTTGGCAATCAACTTCCCTGTTTGGATAACTTGTCCAACTGTCCTGGATGCAGGTTAGAGTTTTTTGCAGATATAGAGCATTTTGGGGCTTATGAACAGTGAAGAAAACAGATTACAGTATGTGTCCTATGAAGCCTTTTAAAGAACAATACTTGTTCCTCAGGTTTCAGATGTAAATTGAACATCAAAATGTGTCGCAAAGCACATACAAGGATACCGTGGTGCATATAGTCCCAGTTACTGTGTGTGCATCTGGCGGAGGAATACACCAGATCTCATTTTGTACCATATATATTTGGTGTCTGAATCTATCATTCTGAGTAGTGTGTTTCCTGCAATTCTCAAGTAAAGAATCATGTATAAACCACTGTGTCATGGCTACTGAACACATATACTGAAATTTAAGTCACAGACTTAACAGCTACCACCAACAGCAGCCATTGTTGTTCTGCTACCTTACGTATCAAGTGATTCCTCTACCTCTTACATTGTATGGGCAGGATCATCTTTACCTTTTGTAGGTTACGGCTAATGGCTAACTAGTCAAACTTTTGAAACAGATGGCTAGAGGTCTTTCCCTATAGCAGCTGCCTTTCCTGTAGAGTTGTTAGAGCTAGCAGGTACTCAGATGTGCCCAGGACTTCACTGGGCGCATCTGAGTACCTGAGTTCACTGGACTTTAACTTTTAGCATAGTAAAAGTTTAATCAATGGCAACAGTAACACAGATGAGGCGGATATTCCAGAATACAGGAGATAATACCAGGAGCAGTCCGAAGGTCGTGGGTCAGTAGCAAACACTATAAACAGGAAGAGACTATAGGTCAGGGCAGGTTGCGAGCAAAGATAGTACAAAAGACAGGCAGAGGTCATGGGCAATCAGAATTCAAGCAGGTCCAGAAACAAGCCAATGGTCACAAAAGGAATCAATATCAGTAAGCAGAGTATCCACAGGACAGGAGCTGGTCAGCAATGTGAGGCAGAATGCTGTAACAGGCAGTGAGGCTAAACCCTCTCTGCCTTAACTACACAGATAGGCCAATCAGAAGGACGGAGTCAGGGGAGCTTGCAACCAGTCACATGCTGTTAATTAGTTAAAGTGTGGTGAGCACGTGCTCGGCTGTCAAACTGGCCAGGACGCGGCTTTGAATGAGAGAGTGTTTTGGCTGTCACCAGGGCAACAGCCGGGATGAGGGGGCGGAAGTGACGTCCCAGCTGTCAGGGTAAAAATTTGGAAAGCAGTGACTGTTTCACTGTATGTTATTGTTTGTATTACAATCCTTTTGATGATGTACAGCACTGAGTACCATGATGGCATTTTATAAATAAATATAATAATTATGATAATAATTGCTATTGCTTCAATAAATACTTGTTTTTTTCTTTTCTTATTTTATACTTGTGTAGTGAGTGTTTATCCTTCCTATTAGTTATTACATTTTGATATCTCAACTCTATAAACTTTCAACAGTTTTCCAGCTCTCTCCAACACCTTCTCTCCTCAATTTCTATATTCTTCTCCTTTGCTATGGCATTAGCTCATTTTCAACAAACCCTAGCAAAAGTTCTTGATTAAGTGGCTCCAGCGAATCTTCATACTCCATGTTGACTTTAATGTCAGCAGTGGAACGCTAAAGCAAAATGAAATCTTCAAAAACTAGTGATGCAAAATGTCACTACTGTAAATATCATATCCCTATGTTTTCTTCACATATACTGCTACCACTCATATCGAAATGCTCTGAACACTGCTAAACAAACATACTTCCAATCTCTCATCTCTGCTCAGGCTTCAAATTCTGATCCAATCTCTCTCAAATTACCATCCTATATCTCAGCTCCCATGCACTTCCAAGCTTCGAGAGAGTAGCCTAAACTCACCTCACACGCTTTAATTCCTCACACAATCTATTGGACCCCCTTCAATCAGGCTTTCATTCTCAACGTTCCTGAAAAACTTTGTTGACTAAGGATGTCAATGATTTGATCACTGCTAAATCTAAAGGCCATTAGCCACTTCTAATTCTCCTGGATCTCTCTGTTGCATTTGACACTGTTGACCTCTCTCTTTTCATACAAACACTACAATCCCTAGGTCTTCAAGACACTGTGCTCTCCTGGGGCCTGATCCATTAAGGATCTTAAATGAAGAGGATCCTTATTTCAGTCTCCTGGACAAAACCATGTTACAATGGAAGGGGTGCAAATGTGTGTTCTGTTTTGCACATAAGTTAAATACTGACTGTTTTTTCATGTAACACACACATATCAACTTTAAATTTCAGTGTACAAATAAGCTATCAAGTTTTCGTGTGTTACATGAAAAAACAGTTAGTGTTTAACCCTTGTGCAAAACAGAACACACATTTGCACCCCTTCCATTGTAACATGGTTTTGTCCAGGAGACTGAAATAAGGATCCTCTTCATTTAAGATTCTTAATGAATCAGACCCCTGGTTCTCATCCTACATATCTAATTGCTCTTTCAGTATTAGTTTCTCTGAATGCCCCTCTGCTCTGCTCTATACCACTTCTCTTGGAAAACTAATAAACTACCATTGGATTTCAGTATTGTCTCTATGCAGATGATAACCAAATTTATCTATCACAATCTGTGTTGGCCCACGTTACTGACTTTCTTTCTGCCATTTCATCTTGGATGTCCAATCTCCAACTCAAAATCAATATTTCAAAACCCAAGATAATAATATTCCCACAGAAGTTACCTACCCAACATTTCTATTTCTGTTGACAAATGACATGAGGTCCCACCCCACAAGCTTGTTACCTAGGCGTGATTCTTGACTAAGAACTATCCTTGTTCGCCACATCAACTGTATATCTAAATCATGCTCCATACATCTAAAAAACATTTTCAGAATACGCACATATCTCACACAAGACACTTTTCATAATGTCTGCTGGCACCACCTCACGTTCACTCTTCTCAAATTCAGCATACATGGTAACTATCTCAACATAGTTCTATCTAAATGTAACTCACCACAACCAAAAATTATAATGGTGGACGCAGCATCTAACATATAGAGCATGGGATTCGTGAAGAATGCACGCAATATCCCCTTCGTGGCCAGGTCCCTGTATTGTCCGACCGCCACACATGTGTATCAACTATATTTAAATGCCCTCCGGCACCGGGAGAGTTAATGCCCGGCACCGGAGAGGTTAAAACACCAGCACTACATGCATAAGTTATGCATAAAATGTATTTATTAAAGTAAAAATCTATATTTAAATGTGTGCTGCGGCACTGGGGAAGGAATACCTAGCGCTGCAGTAGTGAATGGGTTAAACTCCGGTGAGTGTAAAAATATGTATTTAAATTATTAATGCAATTAATGAAAATGTATAATGTATAGGCACTGCAGTGTCAATAGTTAACCAGCGTGCAGCGCAGAAAGGGTTAAATCTCAGCACTAAGTGCCGGTAGTGTAACTAGGGGTATGTAAAATGTTTAACTGTGTAAATTAAGTGTATAGTTAATAAAATATGCTCTTACCTCCCTGGTGGTCCAATGGCGATCCACATTCCGCTGGGGTGTTTGTACCCCTCAACCCTCCACTCTGGCTCCCATTTTTGGGGACCGGAGTGCAGGAAAGCTGGTTGAGGTCCAGGTACCTGGTGGTCCAGTGGGGTTTGCAGAACCAGTCCAGGTCCAGCGGAAGCCAAGGGGGCAACCGCAGAGTTGATCCCTCGGCAGCCAGCTTCCAGAGGCTGTCGAAGAGTCTTGTAGTGCAGCCTCCTGGATTCAAATGAATCCAAGAGGTGCAGCGCCTCACTGAGGTACCCAGCAGGCTAAACTGCATACTGGAGCTCACAGGGCTGCTTCCCCAGTATCTGGTCCCTCTCCCTCTGGTACTATTTTCAGCCAGAGAGGAGAGCGAGATGCCAATGCAGAGTTCCTGGAAGTATTTTAAGTGGGAGATTTAAAAGATAAATCTCCTGCTTTAGACATTCTGGCACCAGGGAGGAGAGAAGGCTGCGTCCCCCTCTTTCTGGCAGCTCGTGGACTGGGAGGAAGTACACTCCCGCCTGCCACTAGCTTCAATGAAAAAAGGTGTTAACTCCTCCAGGCTGATTCATGTGCAGGCTGCATGAATCAGTCTGGATTGGTTAAAGAGGCTGGATTACATCCCTATCAAGCTAGGTCTCCAAAACTGCATAAAAAGAGCGGTTTTATCCTGGAATGTATTATTCTATCTGTAACTCCTGGAAAGATTGGTAGTACCATAAACTGGCTGTAACGGTCCTTATAAGGGCTACTTGAGCTAAACAAAAACAAAAACATCACTATTTCTACATCCTGCCTTAGAGATTAGACTAATCTGTTATTCGGCTGTTCTGAGGTTGGGACCCAGCATCCAGTACCAACGAGCTGCCCACTACCATGTAGCTCTGGTCAGTGTGATAGACCAGGGGGAACCATCCACAGCAACCATGATCTAAAATAAGAGGTCAGGTGTACCAGCCCAGGTGCCCAGCAAGGGGGGTACAGTAGCAGCGAGAGTTAACCAGAAGGAATTGGTTCTAGGTGCCTACGAAGAAGCCTAGTGGTTGCAGCAGCATGCTCCCCCTACTGAGTTTAGAGGGGCACAATTTGGGATAAAGTAAGAGGACAGTTAGCAAGGCAAGCCCAGTTGAACCCCAGCAGACAGGGGGGCATAGGAGGTCCATCCTGTCACACCCTTCTTTACAAATTATCACTAAAACAACTTGCCCAGGCACTCAGAACTAAGACCTTCTACTCATGAATACAAATTGGACAAACCAAACAAAACTGCCCAATTTGGTGTGGACATGTTATAACTGCTGTTACAATTGTAAAAAGCACTCATCTATTTTTCAGGCTACAAAGTGAACATGTATAAATCAAAATGAATCAAAATTTTCTACCCTGGTCTCAGAAATAACGATTTCCTATCTCACTATATACACAATATCAAAAATAAGTGCACGTGCAATTATATAAATAAGCGCCCTGTGCTATTTCCTTTAAATAAATTTATACCAAAAATTATTTATCAGTGATCCAGTCATACTGGTGAAAGGTAATTTCAATGTCATGTTTGATCCAAATTAGATCGCTCATTAACTACCAAAGTATGTATGCAGAGCATAAACTGGTCTCATGGCTTAGACACCACAATGTCTATAATACTTGGAGGGCCGTACACCAATCATACCTACTTTATGCAATATTTGGTTCCACATAGCTTTAACACTTGTCTGGATATGTTTTTGCTCAGAGCTCCTGGAGGTTGAGGTCTCCTCTGTGTCTTGGTAGGGCCATTCAGCATGCCATCATAGAACTAGATCTTATTTTGCCGCCCCCTACACCTAGTTTCTAGCAAACAACATTAGCCTGCGTCTAAAGAAACAAAATAGGGATTTGACTGCTAATATCTTAAATGAGTTTTAATTGCCCTAAACAAAGAGTCTACAAACAGATAGGTAGCTCTTCAAGTGGCAGAGGAAATCTCATTAGCTTAGCAGCAACAATGAACTTTCAAATGCAGAGAGATTGAGAGTCAGATAATGGCTCTTGCAGCATCAGCAACAACCCAAAAGCAAACCGTAACTACAGTTCCTTGGTGTCAAGGTACAACTCAATCAGTTACATTTCCAATAAAGAAGGAAAAAGCCTACTCTAATTGATGTCGAAAATGTATGAGATTGCTGAGAAGGCAGATGCTATTGTAGCTCAGTGTCTATGAGGTAAGCAGGCTGGGAATAGAATTGTATCACCATGCAGGGCATTGGATTTGTGATTCCCAGGGTATTGCTGATTCTTCCAACATTTTTACAATGAGCAGTACAATTTGCAGATTAACTCCCACAACCGCAGTCAAATTAACAACAATATTAAAAACTAATGGTCCTCATTTCATCTTACACGGCTATCAGAAAAAGCCTTTCTGGGGAAGGAGAACTCCTTTGAAGTACTTCTTCGGGTCATCATATCACTTAAAAGTGCTGTGGCATGGTGTCCACATATTTACTCTCTAGTCTATTCTATCAAATTTTTTAATTGTGCTTGCTCTGATGCTTCTTGATCGATATGAAGAAATTTTGAGGGGCAAGGAATTTGAAATGTCTTCCACCAGAGAAGATATACAGTCATGGCCAAAAGTTTTGAGAATGACACATGTATTGGTTTTCACAAAGTTTGCTGCTTCAGTGTTTTTAGACCTTTTTGTCAGATGTTGCTATGGTAACCTGAAATTGAATTGCAAGCATTTCATAAGTGTCAAAGGTTTTTTTTATTGACAATTACATTAAGTTTATGCAAAGAGTCAATATTTGCAGTGTTGACCCTTCTTTTTGAACACCTCTGCAGTTCGCCCTGGCATGCTGTCAATTAACTTCTGGGCCACATACTGACTGATGGCCGCCCATTCTTGCCTAATCAATGCTTATTGTTTGCCAGAATTTGTGGGGTTTTGATTGTCCACCAGAATCTTGAGGATTGACACCAAGTTCTCAATGGAATTAAGGTCTAGGGAGTTTCCTGGCCATAACTTAAAATGTCAATGTTTTGTTCCCTGAGCCACTTACTTATCACTTTTGCCTTATGGCAAGGTGCTCCATCACGATGGAAAAGGCATAGTTCATCACCAAACTGTTCTTGGAAGGTTGGGAGAAGTTGCTCTTGGAATATGTTTTGGTACCATTCTTTATTCACGGCTGTGTTCTTAAGCAAAATTGTGAGTGAGCCCACGCCCTTGGCTGAGAAGCAACCCCACGCATGAATGGTCTCTTTACTTTTGGCATGACACAGGACTGATGGTAGCACTCACCTTTCCTTCTTCGAACAAGCGTTTTTCCAGATGCCCCAAACAATCAGAAGGGGGATTCATCAGAGAAAATTACTTTACCCCAGTCCTCAGCAGTCCAATCTCTGTACCTTTTGCAGAATATCAGTCTGTCCCTGATGTTTCTCCTGGAGGGAAGTGGCTTCTTTGCTGGCCTTCTTGACACCAGGCCATCCTCCAAAAGTCTTCGCCTCACTGTGCGTACAGATGCACTCGCACCTGCCTGCTGCCATTCCCAAGCAAGCTCTGCACTGGTGGTGCCCCGATCCCACAGCTGAATCAACTTAAGAGACGTCCTGGAATTTGCTGCACATTCTTGGGCACTCTGAAGCCTTCTTCACAACTATTGAACCTCTCTCCTTGAAGTTCTTGATGATTTGATAAATGGTTGATTTAGGTGCAATCTTATTATCAGCAATATCCTTGCCTGTAATGCTTAACAGAGGAAGAACAATGATTTCAAGCACCACCCTCCTTTTAAAGCTTCCAGTCTGTTATTCTAACTCAATCAGCATGACAGAGTAATCTCCAGTCTTGTCCTCGTCAACACTCTCAGCTATGTTAACGAGAGAATCACTGACCTGATGTCAGCTGGTCCTTTTGTGGAAGGGCTGAAATGCAGTGGAAATGTTGTAGTTCATTGTCATGGCAAAGAGGGACTTTGAAATTAATTGCAATTCATCTGATCATTCTTCATGACATTCTGGAGTATATGCAAAATGCCATCATAAAAACTGAGGCAGCAGACTTTTTGAAAAACAATATTTGTGTCATTCTCAAAACTTTTGGCCATGACTGTAGTTGTGATCAACAAAGGTAGGAATCCTGAAATGTTGAAACATGGATTCCAAATTATCTGACTATTCACCAACAGGTTGTAATTTCCACTGCATTTTGATTTCAAGTGTGGAGTTAGATTCAGTAAAAAGTGCTGTGCTGAGCTGTGCTGAGAGAGTGATATACATTGGGGAATTATTCTGAGTGCTTATTGAAGGGGATTTGTTTTTCTGTGTGTTTATTATCTTTTTTTTTCTGCAGGCTACACGCTATACCCAGAGAGGAATGGGTTAAGCATCTGGTGCCCAGAATGCAAGGACATGCAGTGGAGGCCTACCGTGGGGTGCCACCAGAGGACTGTACGACTATGATATAGTAAAAAGGGCACTCTGTAAAACGGTGAACTATTACCCTAGAGACCCATCATCTGAAGTTCCGGGACCTTACCAAGAACTTCCACTCCACCCATGAGGAGTTTGCCAACTTGCTGCGGGAGTCTGCCAGGAAGTGGGTGCGCGGGGCAGGTGCCCAGACCGTGGAGGAGGTAATATATTTGATGTGCCGAAAACAATTACGCTGCCGGTGCGCATCGGAGGTGACAGAATGCGTGCTGGACAGGAAGCCAGGCACCCTGGAAGCAGCCGCCCAGCTGGCAGATCAGTATGTGGCAGTGGGGCCACACTGGCAGAAGTGCCAGGTTAACAGCCAACACCAAAGGACTGTACAATCACCTCTTCTACCAAAAGCAAGCATCTAACCTTTTGGGTACCATTCGCCAGCCACCATCCCGTCCTGTCGCTGGGAGTTATCAGAGACCACTGGATCCCAGGCTGAAGAAGAAGTGCTATAACTGCGGGAAACCAGTCATTTAAGGATGGACTGTCCCAAAGCCATAGCACCCAAGACTCGTGCACCTAATCAGAGTCCTGGGACCCGACTGACTTGCTTAACTGGCGAAGGTGAGCCAGTAGAGACAGTTTCCGCCCCTGCCAGCCCAACGGAGTGTGGCGTGTCTAAGTTAACTCAGCAGAGAGTGTCACTTGTGTGTGTCCAAAAGACCTCCCAAAAACATGTGGAACCTGCAGCTGGTCCAAGTGTAACCCTTGCAGCGTGAAGGACTTAGAGACTCAGGGGCCTCAATTACTGTTGTGAGTCCCCCCAGTATTGCAGGCTCGCACTGCCAAAGTTACTGTGGCTGTGGACATAGTAGGCCCCCTACCTGTGCCAAGTAGATCGGGGAAGAGATACATCCTCACCGGGGTGAACTACGCTATCCGATATCCAGATGTTGTAGCTCTGTCCTCCATAACTGCGGAAAAGATAGAGGATGCGCTGCTAGGAGAGTATGGTTCCCTAGTAAGATCCTAGCAGATCAAGAGACACTGATCATGAGTGAACTGGTCCAGTGTCTCTGGGCAAAGTGCGACGTGCGGCAGCTCCGTACTGCACCTACCAGCCACAGCGGTTCAATGGCACTCTGAAGCACATGCTATGGGCATTTGTAACTTCAGAGGGGGGGGGGCTGGGAACGCTACCTGCCGCACCTCCTGTTTGCTTCTCAGTAGGTGCCACAGGAGTCTACTCATTTCTCCCCCTTTGAACTACTTTATGGCCCCAGAGTCCATAGACCTCTTGACCTGTCCTGGGAGTCTTGGGAAGGGGAGCTACTCACTTAGGATGTGTCTGTGATGGAGTATGTGTGGAAGCTCAAAGATCGGTTATAGAATGTCATTGGTCTCGTGCAGGCTTAAACTAGCGCAGGCGCAACAGAAGACTTGGTATGATCAGGGCGCGCATGCCAGAGTGTTTGAGGTAGGGCAGAAGGTCCTTGTTCTGATGCTCACGTACCAGAACAAACTCCAGGCTGCCTGGGCTGGACCGTACACGGGCTCAAAACGTCTGAGTGACAACACTTACGTGGTGTCCTTTGATAGTGAAGGTAGGCGGCATCTGATCTACCACGTAAATATGTTGAAGGCATACCACGAGTGTGTGGAGTCAGTAGCAGCGGTTTGCTGCTTACTAACTGAGGAACCAGGAAGTGACCCACTACCTGACCTCCTCGCGAATGCCAGTGGTGAAGGTGGTGTAGAGGAAGTGGGATGAGCAGTTGAGTGCCCGCAAGAGGGAGCAGCTTGGGGCAGTGCTTTGGCCCTTTGTGACTCAGTTCAGTAGGAAGCCTGGTCGGACTTCCTTGGTGATGCACCATGTGGACACTGATGGCAAGAGGCCAGTCAGGCAACCCGCTTATCGGAACTCAACAGAGGCCAAGGAAAGTATATACAAGGAGGTACAGGAAATGCTTGAGCTAGGGATGATCGAGCCATTGCATAGTCCGTGGGCGTCCTTTGTTGTATTGGTTCCCAAGAAGGACAGGACAACGCGGTTTTGCGTACACTACCACCGGTTGAAGGAGGTGACCGTTTCTGATGCCTATCCCCTGCCCCGAATTGATGCTCTGTCAGACAAGTTAGCTGGAGCAAAGAATATTTCCACCATTGACTCGAGCAAGGGGTATTGGCAAATACCGCAGACCCCGAATCTCAGGAACGGTCGGCATTCAACACCCTATTTGGTTCGAGCTGAAGTCCATGCCATTTGGGATGAAGAATGTGCTAGTCACCTTCAAGCGTGTGGTTGATTACCTGCTGGTAGGGTGTTAAAGTTTTGCTCAGGCGTACTTGGATGACATTGCCATTTTCAGTAAATCCTGGGAGGACCATCTGAAACATGTAGGGCAAGTGTTGGAGAAAATTCAGTGGGTAGGTCTGACCATCAGAGCAGAAAAGTGTAAAATGAGAATGTCAGAGGTGCAGTACCTGGGTCATCGTGAGGGGGGAGGAAGGCCAGAACCAGCTAAAGTAGAGGCAATCAGAGACTGGCCCCAACCCACAACCAAAAGACAAGTACTGGCCTTCTTAGGGACATCAGGCTACTACAGATGTTTCGTCCAAGACTTAAGAAGAAACTCCCCAAAGTAGTTGACTGGACACTCCCTTGTGAGCTGGCATTTTAGTCGTTAAGGGAAGCCCTGGTTTGTGCTCCAGTACTGTTGGCGCTACATTATGACAAGGAATTTATTGTGCAAAATGAAGCGTCACAGTATGGACTGGGAGCCAGGTGGGGCCAGATGGGTAGGAGCACCCTGTGGCCTATTTGAGCAAAAAACTGCTAAACTGGGAGGTGGGGTATGCCACAATTGAGAAGGAGTGTTTGCCCATTGTTTGGGCAGTGAAAAAACTTCAACCTTATTTGTATGGATGACATTTTACTGTGGTGACTGATCATAATCCTTTAAAGTGGATACAATACACCTGAGGTTGAAAATGGCTGTTTGTTGCGCTGGAGCCTTACCCTTCAAATTTATGAGTTTCAAATAATTCACAAAGAAAGGCTCACAGCAATACAGATGGACTGTCCCGGGAGGAGGAGCCAGATCCCCCTGGTCACCCCCGGAAACCCTAAGAACTGCAGGAGCAGGAGCCAAATCATTGGGACATGGCACGCTGGTTGCCCTCATGGACAAAGGGGGGAGGAGAGTGACTGGATCACATATAAGTAACTTATGGTATAAATTTATTTAAAGGAAATAGCGCAGGGCGCTTATTTATATAATCGCAAATGCACTTATTTTTGACATTGTGTAATATTTTGGTATAGAAAATCTTTATTTCTGAGACCAGGGGAGAAAATTCATTTTTTACTGTTTTAACCTTGCTAGAGAATATGCATTATTTCTGATGTATATATCTGATACAATAAGCCCTTGTTTAAGAAGTCATTTGTGTATCTTGGTGTAAGGAAATGCCTTGTTTGGGGTTCTGCAACTTTTCTTGGGGAATTATTTTCTTTGGAGGAAATGTGTATTCTGCAACTGTTGGAAGAAAGGACCCATGTTAATTAGACCTTTTGATGTGTAAGGGTCTCGCGCCTGAAGTCATGGGAAGATTTAATTAGATTGCTGTTAGATTTTCTCTGTGTCTGAAACAAGATCCAGCAAGTGTTAGGATATCACAGATAAGTGTGAATATTGTTAGCTTTGCATTGCATGTAAATCCATGTTTAGGTAAACAAATTGCATCCTGATTCTAAAAATAGCCTGTGAGGCTGTATCCAAATCTGTATAAAAAGCCCTGTCTTGTATTGAAAATTGTTCTTCTGATTCCATCTCACCTAAGCACTGGTACCTTTAAATCAGTGTGATTGAAAATAAACATCACTTGCTTCAAAGACCTGCTTGAAAACATCTTCCATGCTAAAAATCCTGTGACCTACAGATTAGACCCAAAATGAAATCCGCTCCCGGCTGTTTCTGAGGTTGGGACCCAGTATTCAGTACCACCGCTCTGCCGCTACCCAGTAGCTCTGGCCAGTGTGATGGGCCAGGGGGGATCCATCCACAGCAACCTTGATCCATAAAGAGAGGTCAGGAGTACCAGCACAGATACGCCAGTAATGGGGTACACTCACAGCGTCAGTTCCCCAGAAGAAACCCGGTACTGGATGCCGGTAAGGAGCCCAGTGGTGGCAGCATCTGTAAGCTCCTCCTACTGCGGTGAGAGGGCGCATTTGGGATAACGAAAGGGAACGGTGGCAAATTAATCCCAGCCAGGTCCCACAAACAACAGACAGGGTGCATAGGCGTTCCATTCCGTCACAGTTGGTTTACAAAATAAGGGAACTTGGTCTAGGAAACAACATTTGTACTTGGATCGAAAACTAATTAGAGAACAGGGAACAGAGAGTTGTGATAAATGGAATACTTTCTAATTGGTCAAAAGTTTTAAGTGGAGTACCTCAAGGTTCTGTGCTGGGGCCACTCCTTTTTAATATATTTATTAATGACCTTGATGATGAGAATAAAGTTCTCATTTTTGCAGTTGATGCTAAACTCTGTAAGGTAATCAAATCAGAGCAAGATGAAGCTTCTCTATAGAAGGACTTAAATAAACTGGAGGATTGGGCGGCCAAATGGAATATGAGGTTTAACATAGATAAATGTAAGGTTATGCATTTAGGGATCAAAACCGCAATCTATAAATTAAATGGAATTCATTTAGGGGAATTTATAATGGAAAATGATTTGGAAGTGCTCGTAGAAAGTAGACCTAGCAATAGTGCTCAATGTCAAGCAGCGGCTGCAAGGACAAATAAAGTATTGGCATGCATAAAAAGGGGCATAGATGCAAGGAAAGACAGTGTAATTCTGCTGCTGTATAAATCGTTGGTAAACCCCTCATCTTGAATATAGAGTACAGTTGTGGGCACCACTCTATAAAAAAAGATATTTTGGAACTCGAAAGGGTTCAGAGAAGGGCGACAAAATTGATAAAGGGTATGGAGTCATTAAGTTATGAAGAAAGGTTAGTCAGTGTAGGCATGTTTACTTTAGAAAACAGGCATCTGAGAGAAGATATGATTACGATGTACAAATACATTAAGGGTCAATACAGAGAACATTCATAGGAACTTTTTACCCCGAGGACTATACACAAGACACGCGGTCCCCCCTAAGGTTGGAGAAGAGGAAATTTCACAACCAGCAAAGGAAGGATGTCACGAGTGACAGGGACTGAAAGCCTCTTTCTGATATTTGTGCTGCTAAGCTAGGAGGCGCGGAGTCTAAACACGCCCCCGGTCTTCGCCAGGGACCTCCGCAAGGGAATTTGATGCAAGGGATGTGCAGGTCGCGGCCCTACAAGTTAGCTATCAGCAGAGTGGATGGTGAACAGACAGGTCATGCAGGCAGAGGTCAAGCTGCACTGGCAAACCTGGTATCAGAGGGTAAAACAAATCGGAATCAGCAAGCCAAAGGTCAAATACAGCGGGAGCAATCAGGCCAAAGGGAGATCCAGAAGCAGAGCCAGGGGAAGCCGGGTAAAAACACAGGAGGTCAGTCAGAAAGAAGGGAAAGAGGCTGGAACGCTGGAGCATAGAAAGATCTAGATACTCTGGCGCCTATCTAGTGTTAGAGGCAGGTTTAAATAGTGAAACCCATACTCTGATCCCTGGCAAATGAGGAGGGGGCCTGAAGAGCTGACCGCCGACAGGAAGTGTAGAGAAGCGTTCCTTTGCAAGGAAATGGAGACGCGAGCGGACATACATGCGCATGGCCATGAAGAGATCCTGAAGAAAGAGGACAGCGTCCTGCCGCCTGGCAACGGACCAAGCTGCCAGAGGAAGGCGTCCGTCCCTGGCACTGATGAGTGTGGAGATGGCGCCTGACAAAGAGGTTCTTTAAAGTAAAGGCAGCCAATTTATGGAATTTACTGCCAGGAAAGGTTATGATGGCAGATTCAATAGATATGTTTAAGAAAGGTTTAGACAAATATTTAGCGGGAAAGTGTATCCAGAGATACGACCGTTAATTAAAATAAAGGATAGTGGGCGTGGCTTGGACGCCATCTTAATAGGTCGGAGTTTTACGGAGCTCTGCACCAAATTCCTATTTAAAGTATAAATTGGGGATTGTACTCTAATGAACCCTTGTTAGAACGGAGGCTAAGCCTTCCAGGCATCGATAGTGATCCTTGGAGCCACACGGGACGAGCCACAGATAGAGCTTTCTACACCCAGCTGCATTAACTGGCTATCGCCCTGGGACGACACTCCACAAGGTCCCAGCGCACTGCTAGTATCTGGCGCTACTAGATCCTCAAAAAGAGAAAGTACCGCACCCTATTCGGAAGTTGACGGTCTGGACCCTCCAGCGGTATCTCCGAGATTCGCGGCCTGCTCGCATCCTCGCAACCACGGTCTTCAGTGCAGGAGACAACCAGCCCGCCTGACTTCCGGTCCTCAGCAGTCGACTTCCCGTCGGCGACTATCGGCTGAAAATCAACAGATCTTGGAGAAGGAACACAATTCTGAGCCTCACATATAAACTCAAAGCACGGGGGCACCCTTCTTGTTCCCCTCTCTATTAAAAATAACTATCTTTCTGTTTACTACATCGGAACATCATCATCTTAGTGGGCTCCGTAATAAAAGTGCTTTTCTCACTAGTTGAAGCTCATCTGGCCTATCTACAACTCATCTTCAACTGTAGCCTACACAATTAGGCACCTGTAGAGCCCTCTTGTGTCCGGAACGGCACCCTGCTGATATAGTCGGGATTACTTTATCATCACCGGGGTTTGTTGTTATTGTTGCCTCTGGAGCTGGCCCCCTCTCAGGACTATACAATATCTCCCCAGGACCTCCTCCTTGGCAGCCTTGTATGAGCACACATCCTCACTTTAACCTTAAAACGCTTGGCTCTCCAACAGTTGATTTCAACACCTGGGGCCTGTGTTCTGGGTAGGAGCCGCGACCTGGAGTGCCACTTGTAGCCCACCGGCCGCACTTCGGTTTCGGGTTTTCTAACTTCTGGTCGGAGTGATAAATCCTCTGAATAGCTGGAAGGCTTCTAATTTCATCCGGCCACCAGAATTATCACACCAGCTTCTACCATCAATGTCTCTGCTCGACTTTACTCCGAGCTGTGAAAGTACGTGGTTGTGATTAAAGTTCCATACTCCTGTACAGCCAGTGACCCGACCGGCACCGCCGATACTTTCCGAAGGTGTTTACAAGGAAAAGGTGTGTTGCTGAGTTAATTATTCAGAGGACGAGTGCTCCTTATTGATCTTGAATAGAAACAACATTAACCAAATAACTTATCATCACAGAAGTGGAAACAAAGGTACTGTGCACATCTGATAATATTTATATTTCTGAAGCAGCCCCTTCCTCCTCCTTCTGCCGGACAACCTATAAAAAATTTTGATGACCTCAAACTTCCTCCATACCCTCACCTGTCCATTACATAGTCACCGACCTACATCTAAATATGCTGCAATCTGGTCATCATGCATAAATCCTCAGCGGGTAGAGGGAGGAGAGGTGCTACGGGGGAGATTACCCAGCATTTTTCACGACAGGATAAAGCAACTTCTTTGTCACCGCCTTATTCCCCCTCAGGTGCCCACGGAGACTCTGACTCTGGGGGTACTTCGGCTCCCTCCACCGGAGCGGATTTTGCTGAGCTTCGAAACCTAATAGTAGTCCGTACAAACTCTTTTTCGGCAGATCTCCAGAAGGCTATAGGGGACCTGAAGACAGAACTGGTTTCCCTCTCTAAAAGAAACATGACTCTTGAAAATAAGATGGACACTACTCTTAAATTCCAAAATGAGGTGGCTCAAGATCTGGACTTTGTTCTAAAGGAAAATGAATTTATGAAAGAGAAGCTAGAAGATTTAGAAAATAGGGAATGCCGTAACAACTTGAGACTTCGCAACATCCCTGAGTCAGTGCAACCAAGAGATCTGGAACAATATGTATATAAGTTATTTTCCTTTCTGGTCCCAACTCCGGCTTCCTCTACCATACAAATTGAGAGGGTACAAAGGGCATTGAGGCCACGCCCGAAGGAGTCTGATTCCCCTAGGGATGTTATTCTTCGGCTTCTCTCATTTAAAACCAAAGATGCTATTTCATCTGCAGCCCGGAATATTTCTTACATGCTTTTTGAAGGTAGCCGCATACAGGTGTTCCAGGATCTTGCTCCATCTACAATTGCTAAACGGAGAGACCTTAGAGATGTGACTAGCACCCTCTGGAACAACGGCTATAAATACAACTGGGAATTCCCATTTCGCCTGGTGGTGGAGGTTGAAGGGCACCAGGTAGCTATTCGTAATATTACTGAAGGGAAAGACTTAATCCACCGGCTTAACCTTCCTCACCCTGGAAGAGCAACGTGTGAAGAATGTTTCTTACCACATTGTCTGCCTCCCAAGTATCTTCACTCAATAGTGACATTACAGAGGAGGAAGTTAAACTAGCCCTTAAATCCCAGAAGAGTTCCCAGAAGAGTTCGAAAGCCCCGGGACCTTATGGGTTTATTGTATCTTACTACAAGACATTCTATAAAGAATTAGTGCCTCAGTTGACTCAGGTATATAATGATATACTGCAAGAGGGCAAGTTTCATGACGAGACTACACGGACCATCATAGTTGTAATCCCCAAACCGAATAAGGATAATACCAGCTGCTCTACTTACCGTCCTATATCATTGCTTAACGCGGATGTTAAAATTTTCGCAAAGATATTAGCAACACGCCTCAATCAATATATGACTACATTGATCTTCCGTGACCAGGTGGGATTCGTCCCGACTAGAAAATCCCTAGACAACACTAGAAGGACAATTAATATAATTGTGTACGTAAACAAATACAAACTTCCCTTGGCAGTCTTAGCATTGGATGCTGAGAAGGCCTTCGATAGGCTTTCTTGGCCCTTTATGTTTCGCACCCTCCGCCATTACGGACTTAGGAGGGCCTTTTTCACCGGTATTCAGGCGCTTTACCACAACCCCTCATCGGCGGTTCTCACTAATGGGTCGACGTCAACTACCTTCCGATTGAGTAACGGAACAAGACAGGAATGTCCATTGTCGCCCATATTATATGTGCTTTGTAACGAACCACTTGCTGCAGCTTTTAGATACAAAATTGATATATCTGGGATTCAGAAAGGACCACGACAATTCAAGTTATCACTATTCGCGAACGATGTCCTCCTGACACTCTCTAACATGTGGATTTCACAACCTAATTTACTCTCAGAATTGGCGGACTATGGAGAGGTCTCAAACTATAAAATCAACAGTACAAAATCGGAAGCCCTAGCCCTCCAGGTCACAGGTCCCGTAACGCCATTCTTGAATCTAAGTTCCCCTTCCAATGGCGTCCTAAGTCTCTGAAGTATCTGGGGGTGCACATCACTAAGGAATATAACCATCTCTTTCAAGCAAATTATACTCCCTTATACAAGTCGATTAAAAGTAGAGATGGTCACTGACCCCCGTGTTTTGGTTTTGGATTCGGTTTTGGATCTGGATTACCGTCGTGTTTTGGTTTTGGTTTTGGTTTTGCAAAACTGCCATTGCGTGTTTTGGTTTTGGTTTTGGTTTTGTTTGGTTTTGTTTTGCTATTTTTTGGGAAAATCCATGTTTTTGGGCCTAAATTAACCCAATTTAGTGCTCCAACTGTTTTAGAGACAAGTAATCTAATTGTTGAGGTAATAAATCATCCAAAAAAACAGTTTAATTTTTCGTTGGTAGGCCTATTCTACACACAAAACAGATTGTCTTCCTCTCCATCTATGCATATTGGCAATGCAGCCATCGTCTTTGAATGTATATTACACCCTACACTTATAGTTAAATATGTAAAGAAATGGAAAAAGCCAGTTTGGTTTCTGTCTCTCAAGGCCCCCCTCCACTTGTATAAAATACCAAAAAATTCAGCCATTATAGACTGTACAATATTAATTGACATGGAGAAAGCCAGTTTGGTTTCTGTCTCTCTAGGCCCCCCTCCACTTGTATAAAATACAAAAAAATCCAGCCGTTATAGACTGTACAATATTAATTGACATGGAGAAAGCCAGTTTGGTTTCTGTCTCTCTAGGCCCCCCTCCACTTGTATAAAATACTAATAAATTCAGCCGTTATATACTGTACAATATAAATTGAAATGGACAAAGGCAGTTTGGTATCTGTCTGCATCAGATCCTCTCTCCACTAGGAGTAAAATAGAAAACTATTCAGCCGTTATATAATCTAGAATATAAATAGAAATTGAGAAAGGCAATTTGGTATCTGTCTGCATCATAATCATCAACATCATCATTAGCGCCCTCGTCGCCTACACAAATCTCCCCCTCATCCTCTTCTAATTCCAAAGTGGCATCCTCAATTTGGGTATCACCGGCTACACTCGGGCTATTAAGGCACACATCAGCAGAATGCTCACGATTAGACATCCCACTGTTGGATGGACTCTCCACAGGGATTGTTGTCATTTGTGAATCAGAGCAAATATTCTCCTGTAATGCCTCACTGTTATCTTGCAGCTCGGCTTTGACGCGTAACAGTAGTTGTGCACCAATTGTAGGCTGGGTAACTTTTTGGGATCTGCCACTAATAGCCAAAGGTGAAGGCCTCATTCTCTCTTTGCCACTGCGTGTGTAGAATGGCATGCTTGCAATTTTTTTTTTATCGTCACTTAACTTTTGCTCAGTTACACTTCTTTTTCGCTTCAATACAGTAAATTTTTTTTTGGTTTTTGTTTTTTGCACTAATTTGAAAACACTCTGTTGTTTGACATCGCCTTGGCCAGATGACGTACTGGGAACACTAACATCAGGACTGGTGACAGAACCTGGTTGCTCATTCAGATCATATGTGGACTGCTTTGAATCCATTATGAGCGCAAACCACTGGGGAGTGCTAAAAATTATTTAGTAGATACTGCTGACAGATATGACTTTTGACAGCCAGAAATATTAATGCACAATTAGGGAGGACACCCCAAAAGCACTGAGGAGTGCTAAAAATTATTTAGTAGATACTGCTGACAGATATGACTTTTGACAGCCAGAAATATTAATGCACAATTAGGGAGGACACCCCAAAAGCACTGAGGAGTGCTAAAAATTATTTAGTAGATACTGCTGACAGATATGACTTTTGACAGCCAGAAATATTAATGCACAATTAGGGAGGACACCCCAAAAACACTGAGGAGTGCTAAAAATTATTGAGTAGATACTGCTGACAGATATGACTTTTGACAGCCAGAAATATTAATGCACAATTAGGGAGGACACCCCAAAAACACTGAGGAGTGCTAAAAATTATTGAGTAGATACTGCTGACAGATATGACTTTTGACAGCCAGAAATATTAATGCACAATTAGGGAGGACACCCCAAAAACACTGAGGAGTGCTACAAATTATTGAGTAGATACTGCTGACAGATATGACTTTTGACAGCCAGAAATATTAATGCACAATTAGGGAGGACACCCCAAAAACACTGAGGAGTGCTAAAAATTATTGAGTAGATACTGCTGACAGATATGACTTTTGACAGCCAGAAATATTAATGCACAATTAGGGAGGACACCCCAAAAACACTGAGGAGTGCTACAAATTATTGAGTAGATACTGCTGACAGATATGACTTTTGACAGCCAGAAATATTAATGCACAATTAGGGAGGACACCCCAAAAACACTGAGGAGTGCTAAAAATTATTGAGTAGATACTGCTGACAGATATGACTTTTGACAGCCAGAAATATTAATGCACAATTAGGGAGGACACCCCAAAAACACTGAGGAGTGCTACAAATTATTGAGTAGATACTGCTGACAGATATGACTTTTGACAGCCAGAAATATTAATGCACAATTAGGGAGGACACCCCAAAAACACTGAGGAGTGCTAAAAATTATTGAGTAGATACTGCTGACAGATATGACTTTTGACAGCCAGAAATATTAATGCACAATTAGGGAGGACACCCCAAAAACACTGAGGAGTGCTACAAATTATTGAGTAGATACTGCTGACAGATATGACTTTTGACAGCCAGAAATATTAATGCACAATTAGGGAGGACACCCCAAAAACACTGAGGAGTGCTAAAAATTATTGAGTAGATACTGCTGACAGATATGACTTTTGACAGCCAGAAATATTAATGCACAATTAGGGAGGACACCCCAAAAACACTGAGGTGTGCTACAAATTATTTAGTAGATACTGCTGACAGATATGACTTTTGACAGCCAGAAATATTAATGCACAATTATGGGGGACACCCCAAAAGCGCTGGGGAGTGCCAAATATGAAGAAAAAATAATAAACCTCTATCCTCCTCTCTGCACTAGCGATTTTGGTTAGAGCAATTGCAAGAACAATATGGTATTCTCTGTCCCTGCTCTAATTAGCCTATGACTACACCCTGCTCTCTCCCTCTGTCAAATGGCGATGGATTGCTGTGGAGGCGTGTATTTATAAAGTTGAAGTATCGCGAGAACCGAGTCCCGAGATCCGACGACGTCACAATGACGTTCGGCCTCGATTTGGATTCGGAATGGGCGGGAGAGTACCGAGCTGCTCAGCTCGGTACTCGGATACCCAAAGTTCGGGTGGGTTCGGTTCTCGGAGAACCGGACCCGCCCATCTCTAATTAAAAGGGACCTCGTTAATTGGGATCCTCTCTATAGATTTTTGGTTTGGGAGAGTAAGTGTTGTTAAAATGAATAGGTTGCCCAGGGTTTTGAATTTATTTCAGACACTCCCTATCATGGTGCCAGGGACATTCCTAACCCCCCTGCAAACAATTTGCGGTAGATTTATCTGGCAGTGTAAGAAGTCGCGCCTGAAACGATACTGTCTAGCCAAAGCCACAGTTTCAGGGGCTTATGGACTCCCCACTCTTCGAACGCTACTACCAGGCAGTAAACCTTAGTCAGATTATTTTGTGGCAAAGTCCCCCGGGGCATAAAAAAGGGTGGATCTTGAAAATGCGCTAACCCCACATTACACCCTGCAATTCCTTCCTTGGCTTCCTCGAAATCAAAGACCAGCCTCGGGCTACTCGTACCCCACTTTGCAGTTTACACTTGACATATGGAATAAAACCCTTCGTTTTAAGGAACTCACAACATCCCCTTCTCCGCTCATGCCGCTCTGACATCACCCGGCATTCCCATAGAGAATAATTCTGCTTTCACCTCCCCTTGGCGAAATGTGGGTATTACTCAGTTCATTCATATTTCGGGCGAATTCAAGAGTTCAACACAAACATTTGCAAAATTTGTTTGCAGAGAATTGCTTAAAAAATTGTGTGTTGATTGTGTCTTGCTTACATACAATTAGTACGTGTATGTTGTTTTCGTCAAGGTCAAGATACGTATTCACAACAGCAAGATCGCATGTACAGATAACTGTTGATACTGAGGTGATTAGTTGGCCTAAACGTTTTAATAAAGAGGGTTTGAAGGTTTCGAATAAATCTCTCTGAATAATATACTGAAAAGTTGGCAAGCTCATGAGGCCCTTATACTTGTGCCCCTGCGTTAAGATAGCTCTGTCAGGGAAAATAAATTGGCATTGTATGCAGATGATGTGCTGTTGACACTCACCAAGCCTCAATCTACTCTCCCCTCACTTTTCAAAGAGTTGTATTTATACGAGTCTGTCTCAAACATCAAAATGAATTGAGATCTTGCCGCTAAATCTAAAACTTAACCTGCTGCACTTCTTAAATAAAAATTAAAAGTGTAGATGACATAAGTGAAAATTAGGTATCTGTGGAACTATCTGACTTCTACCAAGAAACATTTTTTGGCTGACATCTTTCTAGAATGTTCGAGAACATTTAAAAAAAAAAAAAAAAAAGACATGTCTGGGATACGCACTTTTTCTAAAGTGTTGGAAGGATAGTGACAGTTAAGATGAACAACCTCCACAGACTGCAATACCTGTTCTAGACCCTGCCATCTCATGTTCTGGGAGACCTATTGCACAACTTCTCCAAATTTGTATGGTCAGATAAACCCCGGAGTCTCCAAGGAAGTGGTGGTTTTAAGCCTCCCCAAATCAACAAAAGTATTACCTGGCAGAACATTTTGCCCATGCACAGTGGTGGGCAGATATGTTGGCCTTATGGCTGATATGGTATGATTGCATGGTCCTCTTTTCACCTTACACATTACACAGAGTCCTCCGGCTATAAGCCTTCCCCCTACCTTCACTTAGAATCTAGAGATGCTCAGTGCCTGTGCAGTGGGGGAAGTCCCAAAAAATATGCTGTGCTGTTTCCCTTCTGGTGATGCAGAAAGGGGCAGTGGACATATCGGCACAGGTTCCAGGAGTGCATGAATGTTTTGAGAGGCAAACCCCCGGATAACCTTCCATGCAATCTCTTTGTCTCTTTTAATCAGCCTCTTAGAGACCACATTCCCCCACACGTTTTGTTGTTGCAGCAGGGAGCCCTGGAACAGACTCCATAATGTCTTTAGCTCTGATGAGCTTGTGGACAGTTTTTGGCTTCCACAAGTCAGGTTTAAGTCCCTCCCAAATTGTCCAACATCCAAGTAACACCAAGGTGTAGTCCAGTTGTAAGGGAAGGAGCTTTCCTACTTGTCCCAACAAAGGGTCCTCCAAAGAGGCAGGAGGGAAAAGCAAGACACGGACTTCCCAGCAGAGCAAATGTTCTTTTCAATAAGAGTTCTGCGGATGCAGCTGCAGACAAAGAAGGCTTGCAGCATGGTGGGAATATCCGGGATCCCTTTCCCACCTTTGAAAAGCTCCTTGTACATGACCGCCCGCTTCACTCTGTCCATGTATTAGCTGTAGAATTACCACAGTTATCCAAGGAACGGGTGGGGCGATCAAATGAGCCATAACTGATTTCATGATTCATTCTCAGTTTCACTGTACCGGCCATGTGCTCAGGGTGACGGCAGTCTCCTCGTCATCATCTTCCAAAGCTTACTCTGCAGGGGCCAGTGACACACCCATTTATTTTCTCAGGTCTCTTAGCTGTTCTTTAAACTTTAAAATGTATCGTTCTGCCTCAGGCCCTCCTCTGTATTATTCTTCTGTAGCTCAGTGTATCTCTCCTGTACAAGCTCTCTTAAATCAGGGATTTCATCCGGTGGGTCACATTTTTAACTTAAGTACGGCCTCCTCAACTGTGTCTATATATTGGTTTAAATCTCTGTTCAATGCAGCGTATTCCAACATAACAGATTCCATGCTGCCAACATGTTCCGTGTCAGTCTGTCTGAAGCAGATCTATTGCCACTCTAGTTGTAATATCCATTCCTGTGTCTACATAAGTTTGGCAGTTCTTCAGGGATGACAGGGAGATATTCACAGAGGAGAAGGAAATTAAAGATGCAACATGGTTTAATAACGTAGAGTTCATTGACAGCACTGTTAGGCTTAAGTAGCTAATTACTATTGTTAGCTTGTTTCGTGGGGGCCCAAACAAACTAAGCACTTCAGCCACAAAAGTGCCACTGCTTGTCGCTTGAGTGCATGCTTTGTTAAACTGTACATGTCCTTTTCAATATCTTACATAAGAATGTTTGGGAGGGCCCAAGGACAATTCCATGCACCACTTTTCTTTTCTGCCACTGCTTTGTGGCTGTTACGATTTCACCAGTCCCGTTCCAGCGCCGCGATCCTCTCCTGGGCATCGTCAGAGCAACTTCTTCCTGTTCCTGACTTGGCGTTTCTGTGTGATTCCAGTGTACCAGACCCAGGCTTGCTGACCACGCTATATCTCTGCTCCAGTGTACCAGATCTCGGCTATTCCTGACTATGTCTTGCTCTGCATTTCCATATTCTGATCCGGCTATCCTGACCATGGAGTGGTTTACATTATCTTCCGGTTTCAGTGTGATTGTGAGCTACCTCCCACATCCTTATCTCTAGAGGAAGACAAGTGGACCGCGACCTGCGATCCTCCGCAGCGAAGCCCATCCCGCCTTGCGGCAGTTCTTGATGAACACCAGGGGGTTCGTTAGACTCCGCACCACCGGCCGGCCAGCGCTGATCTAGAGTATTTTATTACCTACATTACTGCATTGTTACACTCATTACAGAACTGTTACAGTGGCAATGTTTCCTAGATGTGCTATGAACTGCCGTGTGTTTGTGCCATTGCTCTGTCGCTTAGCATCCAGCCAGGTTGCTGTAGTCTTTTTCCGAAAGTGTATGAAAATAATATTGTGACCCGGTCAAAATTGACTACAAATGACTTGACATTAGTGTTATTTAGGTTAATAGTGTTATTTAGGTTAATAATAATGTAAGAAAAAAAAGAGCAAAATTATGTCATTTTAACAAAAACAAAAAAAAAATAGAGATTTTACAAAAGAAATAGGGATCCAAATTGAAAACATGCAAGGGCGGTTTTGTCAAAACCAAAACACAAAGTTAATCCAGATCCAAAACCGAAACAAAACCAGAACACGAGGGTCAGTGAACATCTCTATTAGAATCTGGGATCACTGCATCATCGGCATATAACCTGATTGAAAATCTATCTAGAATAACCCAACATTTCCCCATATTCCACAAGCCTTTGAAACCCTTGCAGTGCAAATTTTCATGTAGTTAAACAGCACTTTCACTTGCCCTCATCCATCTTTTATCAGTACTTGTAAATCAGGCACTTCTACAACTCCTTACTCACCTTCTGAATGATTGCTGCCCATGTACCCTAGAAGTTCTTTGTTTAGGCAGAACGTATTCCAAAGACCTTATTTTGACCCTCTATCATATTTTGCTTACGCATAGACAATCAAGAACTCAAAAGGAATGGGGACATGGCGGAGACCCTAGACCCAAAGGGATAGAAGAAAATGAAGGAAAGAATGGCAAAAAGCTCAAAATGCATTAGAATCAAAAAGAAAATTTTTATAGACATCTTGTCTCTGCTCATTTTCTCTCAATATTTTCTACTGCACTGTTACATAGGTTTTTGGAAGTGTCTCCTTGATGTATATGGCTCTGTGCCCATTGATTAATATGCTCCTTAGTCTCATATTTATATTCGGACAAGGCAAACAAATGTGAAAGAAAGCTTCAGTGCAGCCAAGAGTGAGAAGGAACAATGCATAAATATAGGAAACAATAAACCACAGGATGGAAAGGAGTCTGCATGAGGTGGAACAACAAAGCCACAAGAGGGAAACAATAAAACCACAGGACTAAAATGAACAAATAAGCTGAAAGGTTACAGGTTACTCAGGGGTACAGGAAAGGAGTAGGAGTCTGAACACATGAGGAATAAAAATAGGAAAAAAGAAAAAGACAATGAAGTAGCTTTGTAATGATCAAGGGCAATAAAAGCATACTTGCCAACTCTCCCGGAATGTCCGGGAGACTCCCGCATTTTGCGAGAGTCTCCCGGACTTCCGGGCGATTGTGGCAATCTCCCGAATTCTGCCCACTCCACTAGTGAAGTGGGCAGAATTAGGTCCAAAACGCGTGCGATTCCCGCCGCTGTCAAATGACGCATTCGCGTCATTACAGCACAGGGGCGGGGTCAAAATGACGCGATTTTTGGCGCCCCGCCCCCTCACGCCCACCTCAACTGGCAGGCTCCCGGAAGAGAGCTGAAGAAAGTCGGTATGTATGAATAAAAGTACAAACTAGTGAGTGTATGACATTTAGGAAGTGTTATGAGTAGTAGTCCATCCCAACTCATATTGAAACATAGAAAAAACTATGCTTACAAAGAAATTATACCAAGTACAAGCAAATACTAATTAAAAATAGCATTTGGATACTTTCACAAATCTGCATATGAACGTTTCTGTGCTTTGACACAACATAAAATATTTCAAGCATTTTGCAAATTGGATGCTGTTAAAAATACATCATACAATAGTGCCATGAAAAATCTCAGTTTAGCTTGACATATCAGCCCTTGAGCATTGTGCAATATTTACACTTAAAAATGAATGCAGCATGGTTTGAACCAATATAGGAAAGAAATGGGTGAAACAACTTAAGAGTGATCTTCATGTCAATTAATGTGTTTAGACTAGTAATGCAAGGTATCAAAGTGTAGCCAAAAGCTATTTCAAAGCCAGACCAAAACCAGCGGCTATTTTCACGTTTAGTATAAATTGGCAAACTATATATATTATATATATATATATATATATATATATATATATATATATATATATAAATATATCTGTATGTGTATGTGATCTGCTCTCCTGTACATAGTTTATGTGATGTCACACTTCTTCTCTTCTCTAAACAGAATGAGACGGGTATTCACATATGGGTTTTACATTAACAGCATTTGTTGGTTTATATCTTTTGTCAGTAAACAATAAAGTTGAAACAAGCAACACAGTTAGTAGGCATGCTACCTACTAACCTTTGTATCTCTGTAAATAAATGTTTAACAGAATTCATTAGGCAAGATCTAATTTTCTTACAGCCATAGACTACATTACGAGTTTCTGCACGAATGACAAATGCATTAAATAATAATGTGACAATATTGATAATATTAATCTTTTATAGTGTACACTACACTAATGCTAGTATTCGTTTGTGTAAGGAAAGAGAAATTGGTCATCTGATTCACAACCTAAAGGCAGCATAACGGTTAGATCCATATCTAAAATATTTGTATGAATGTAATCCTATAAATATTTTTATCTAAACATAAGACATATTGTGGCTGGATCACGTCGAAATAACTTATTGTAGATATTTCAATTAGCGGTGCAGTGCGCCGCTGTATATCCTTGCAATTGTACTGATTTCTGATATTGGGTTATATTTTTGTATTGGAAATGTAGTGATATGCCATGTAATTTGTTTCTGCAACTTCTGAAGGTAGGCTAATCATGCTAATTAAGGCTGGGTACACACTACAGAATTTTCCGACCAATGTGTTATCTACAACGATTTTACATAAGACTGAATTTCCGATCGGTCGGTAAATTTTTGTGTACACACTATACACATTTGAAACAATTTTTGCCCGACTAACCGCCTGGCCGGCGATATTTGTCAGGCATAACATTGTCTCAAAAGATTGTAATTCCATACACACTGAAATGCCTATATCTATCCTGACTATTTCGCCTCCCTGCAGCGATATACCCAAGAAATTTAAATAAAGGGCTGAACATCAGCAGCAAAAACTCCCACAAACTCATATTCAGGAAAAGAAAATACGTGATCGCTATTTATTCTATAAACACATCTGTGTGTATAGCCTACGTTCATTCGGAACTGCACATTTATGATTTATTTCAAAATGATGTACACATTTGAACAACAACAAACGTGTGGTTTTGCGCTATTGCTATGGCAAGAACACTGCACGCACAAACCCGAAGGGAAAAGAGTGCAAAGATTCGGACCTGTTGGACCAAAGAGTGGTTCCAGAGGAGAGACTTATTTTCTCACATGGCTCTGCTACAGAAGATACGGAGATACAGGACAACAACCCTGGTGACTTCAGAAATTTGCTGAGGATGAATGAACCCGCATTCTAGAAGCTGCTCCAACTTGTCACCCACTTCATCCAGAAAGAGGATACCAATTTAAGGAGAACCATATCTGCAGACCAGGGACTGGTTGCTACCCTGAGATTTTTGGCCACTGGAAGGACACTGGCTGATCTCAAATACAGCACACCAATTTAATTTCAAACTCTGGGTTTGATCATATCTGAGACCTGTGATGTTATCGCAAAAGCTCTGCGTGGACAATGTATGAAGGTTGGTAAAAGAAATAGTCTGTTTTTTTTAAAAAAAATTTTATTAAAATAGAACCTAAACATATTCATATATTTTAAACCATACAAACCATATATACAGTACAAAAAACTTTAGAGATGTATGGGTTGAAGATAGGAAAGATGGGAAAGCAGAACAAATATTTATGAGAACTGAGGGCAAACAATGATTTGGGACTATGGGGATATGAGACCCGTATCAGGTGTGCAGACCAGAGATGGGCAGAAGAAGGGAAAGCAGAATGAATATTTTAACTTAAATAGGGCACACAAAAAGCATATAAAAATATTTTAAAAACATTTATAAAAAAACACAACAAAAAAAAACACAGGAGTCACAGTTGTTCGTATTGAAAATGTTCACGGTTTTCAAATGGTGACGGACTCCCTATTTACTGTAGCATACTTGTGCTACCCATAGGTGTAGAAGTCCTGTAGGCTGCCAAGGTAACAGATTGTCCTCCCTTGATGAGTTGTTGCATTTGGAGTGGTAGTGGACAAAAGTTATATGATTGGCCCGACCTAAAATGTCCATGCTCCTGTGTGCGGGGCAATTGTGTTAATACAGTGTCTGGTGAGAGATGCCCCCTTATTGACTTACAAATTATGTCATACACCAAATATTCCATCTCTATTTGCACTTCTCATTTTGTTTGCAATAGTTGCTCCTAGCAGATCAAATTTGTCTTGTCGTTGTTGTGATATCAATTGGGTTGCAGACCCTTCTTTCGTGTGAGCGCATCACTTTGCTCGAGATTGCGGACCTTTTTTTCCTCCTGTCACTGTGATTCCCTTGTGGCTGTGTAGGTAGATCTGTTATACACTGGCAGACTTGCTGGCTGGCATGCATTTGAGTGCCTTGGTGCTCTGCCACATCAGAGATTGCTGCTTCAGATACGACAGCAGGCTGTGTAATGAAATCAGAATGTTAGTATAACATTACATGCATGCACCAATATAACATTTGAACAATCTTTCCCTTTTAGTTTCCTGCAACGGCTGAGCAATGGCAAATTATTGCGAAAGATTTTGAAATTCTTTGGAATTTTTCAATCTGAGGCAGTGCCATTGATGGCAAACATGTTAGAAATATGCCATCCTCAAAATGTGGATCCTATTACTACAACTATAAAGGATTCTTCAGCATTATTCTGATGGCCATGTCACACCTGAGGGTCTGTCTGTACCCAGACTGGGTTGCATCTCTGGAGCTGGACTGGTGACTACGTGGACAAAGCTGGGTGGCCAGATAATGTTCCTCTGCATGTAGTGAAAGGACAGGTGCAGATGGTGATTACACTAGCAGAGGAGAGCAAACAGGAACTGGATTGCTGGAATGGAACCGAAATGCGGTAAACGGAATGCAACCAGAGTGCTGGAACCAGACTGGAGCTGGAACGCAGACTGCTCTGTCTGAGCTGGATTAATAGCAGCACTGTTAGCAAGATAGATAGCAAGACTGCATAATGCTGGGAACCAGGTTGGCATCTGAAATACAACATTGCACTGGCAACTGGTAAGGGCTCCAGGAAGTCCTTTTATATTGAAAGTTGTTTCCTGATTGAAAACTGCGGTCAGCTAGACTTAAGCAGTACTCTGAGTTGCTGGGATGGATCAGTTAATGGCAGCTTCCATGAACTGGTTTTGGAGAGAAACCTGGAATGGAGGCTATTATCACCCGATTGGCTGAGAAGAATCATGTGCCCGAATCCAAGATGGCCACGCCCATACTCTGATTCTGGAGGGATCTCTGGAGTAGAGACAGACTGGCCAGAGAGGTCTGTAACCAGCAGAGTCTGAGGACCGCAGGGGCAACTTGGAAAGGCAGCAAAGAGGTAAGTAACAGGACCTGAGAGCCTGGTATGTGACAGGCCATAGTGGATGCCAACTATGAATGCCTATTTGTGGACACTGAAAAAAAATGGAAAGGTGTCAGATGGTGGAACATTAGAGCAGACTCCTTTCTATGCCAAACTTAATAACAATGAATTTAATTTGCCAACACAAAGTTACACAAAAGATGGACTCCATTTTCTATATGAAGCTTATGAAGCATATGTGCTACACACCAATGTAGTAAAACCTTATCCACAACAAAATCTGTCAACAGAAAGAAAGATCTTAAATTATAGATTTACAACAGCTAGGCGCATTGTGGAAAATACGTTTGGCATTTTGAGCAACAGGTTTAGAATTTTCCATTCTGCTATAAATCTAAGCCTAGACAAAGTTGACAAAGTGGTGACGGCTTGTCGCGTCCTATAAAACTTCCTTAGACTTAAAAGCCCCGGTGTGTAAAGAATTCTTAGCAATATGGATAACACAGTTGAAGAAGCAGAAGTTGAAAGGTTGACACCACTAGAGTCATCCCAGGTAAAAAATGCCAGTCACATGGCAAAATTAAACAGGGAAGCCTATTCACAAATATTTTAATGGTGAGGCTGCTGTGCCGTGGCAGAATGACATTGTATAATGTATGGCCAGTAGCATTGTATTCTTGTAAACTCTATTGTGAGATACATAAGTAAATATATTTTACACATTTACAATGTTGTATGTTTCACTTACTGTTCCATTTGGTGATATGTCATCTGTTTGTATAAGTTCAGGTGTGGAACTACTGTTCATCTCCATGTTGCAGATGGACTGTCTAGCAATTTCCTCCCCCATTACTGTAAGAAATTTCTGTACACAGAGGTTTCACTGGCCATAATATATACAATCAATATACATACATATATGAATATTATGGCTTCGTATTTTATAAACAATTAAATTTAATAATGCAAAATCAAATAGATGGACACATGTCACATCAGGAAATAAATGATACTTTAATAAGAATATTTATTTTCACATGTGGTAAGAGTACTTATTGTATACACTTGCATACAGGAACAGATAAATGTCATATGGAGTGTGTAAAATAGGTTTAATATTGCTACTCAAAAGCACATTATTCCCATTTCACTGACATCTGACACCGCACCACATGGGAAAGGTAGAGGCATCATCAGAAATTTAAATATACACGTCCAGAAAGGAGTCTCTGCTTGAGGAACTATCGTCGGTTAGTCAACGGTCTAATAGTTCGGCCCACATAGTGTTTGGAACATGGACATTGTATTAAGTATATTACGTTCTTGGTATCGCACGTTATAAAATTCTGGATGGGAAAGCTGGTCTTATTGTATGTAGAGTGAAATTTTGAGATGGTACATCCAAAGGTCATGTTCAGGAAAGCTCCCGATCTTAAGCGAACTCTTGTCAGAAACCACACCAGAAGCACCATTCCTAGAAGCGACTGGCTGAGCACTATGAGTCATAATCCTGGCTTCTACCATTGTGGAAGATGCAGTAACTGCAAACTTTTAAGCTACAGGTCTACCAATACCATCTCAAAATTTCACTCTACATACTATAAGACCAGTTTTCCCATCCAGAATTTTATCACGTGCGATACCAAGAACGTAATATACTTAATACAATGTCCATGTTCCAAACACTATGTGGGCCGAACTATTAGACCGTTGAAAACCAGGATAGGTGAGCACATCAGAAATATTAAAAATGGTTTCGAAAAACACCATCTTTCTCATCAGTTCAAACTTGAACACAATTGTGACCCCAAAGGTCTAAGCTTCATTGGCATTAAACTTGTACAGATTAACTGGAGAGGAGGTAATAACATTAAAATGATCAACAGAGAGGAATCCAGGATGATTTTCCTTCTTAATACCCTTACACCGAGAGGGCTGAATGCGGATTTTGATCTTTCAGTATAACAGAACCATGAGCACTGGCCTCACGTCTTACTATCCATTTGAGAATTCCTGTCCATACCCATGTACCTATGTACTTGATGGGTGACTGTCACCTTTAAGTCCACGATACACCAATCCCCCATAGGTGATATCTCCATGTTCACTACTATCATAACACCCTGGTCATGCCCAACCTCCGCCGATCTTGGAAGCCAAGCAGGGTGTTGCCAGATCAGTACCGAGATGGGTGACCGCTTCAGAATATCTGGTTTAGTAGGAAAACATGTCTGAGAATAACTATCCCAATTGGGGTGTATCAGTGAGGAATGGACTTGCTGACTAGTCTCCTTTCATTGCCCCGATTATGACAAACAAACTCTCCTTTTTTCTGATACATATTAATTAAATAATTATTTAGATTATGCAACCCCCTTCTCTCTCTGGATGTTATTTGAACAACTTACTTGTCATAAATTATGTCTCCATAATTAAGGGCCATACTTTGCCTGGCTGTATCGTTGTCAATTTATATATAAGATCTTATCAACTCATCTGTCACAGATACACAGGTTCTATATTCTGATTGTTATGTGTTCTACTCATCCAATATATTTATATAATTTTTATTGATTTATTGTATCAAGTATGATGTACTTTTCTGTTAGCTTATTAACATTTATTGTCATATACATTTCTTTTTCATATTTATATATGTATCCATGTATTTGCATTAATCAATTACTGACTCTATACTTATGATTCAAATCGACTCAAGCAATACCTCTAATATATGGTTTTAAACATTATGTGCCAGACTTCTCGTAACTAACAGTCCTGCATAATTGACGTGACAACTATATAAGCCTATACTTCACATTATACGTTCATGCTCCCCTGAGGAAATTCACTCAGCGAATGAAACTCGTTGGGTCACACCCCTTTTTGACGTCACACCGGTGGAAGCACTGTGCGTTCCATAGTGGAATCAGGACATCAAGGTTTGTCATAGACTGATACTATATCGGACTTACAAACTAGTCTCTTTTTCCTATTATTGAGGTCCCGGGCAACCTCATTTTAGCAGTACATGGACTTTTACTCACAGATTTTGTCATTTGTTCATCAATTTGTTCAGTGACATATTTGTCACTCAATGCATTGTGTTTTATCTATCTGCAGCTGCTACCTTGTTATTACATTTTATTGGTTTTATTCATTAAATGTATGTTTATCCTACCCATTTATGTATTAGTCCATCCAACAACTAATTTCATATTTACTTATACCCTTTAGATCATTTCATATTTACTTATACCCTTTATATATATATATATATATACTTATACCCTTTAGATCATTTTAGTAATTCATCTTATTTCAATAGAACAACTGAGCACTCACTATATCCTCTTAATAAACATCTTATTCTAATAGGGACAATTGAGCGCTCACTATATTTTTATTTTTATATTATCATGCATAGCAGCCCTGAACACACCTTGATCTACCCACTTTTAACCACAGCAAGCATCACTGAATGGATTAAAACAAATCAACCAGTGGAATTGTGCATGTCTGTTTTTTTCATTAAAAGATGGTAAAGTGTTTAGTACACCCTTCCTTCCTGCAGGCTTATAGTGTCCCAGTATCCAGTGATAGATTCCCTACTGCCTCCTATTTAACTGCTGCAGTCATACTGTCAGATTTCCCGGATTCCATTTTGGAGGGACCAGACATAAAGTAGTATTAGTCTATATAATGTGTTTTTCAGTTCTGTTGATAATGATGAATATGCATTTTGCCAGGAAATAAAAATGAAATTATTATACCGAAGGGACACCTTTCCCTCTTCACTGTTTCCTTTATACTTATACAATATTAAAGGTAAGCAAAGTGAAATAATCACTCCCAATACATATCTTAAAACATAGTTTGATATGATATTATGGGTAGATAAGGGTACTATGGTTTGTGTTAGTCTTACCACCTCCATTTTGCAACATTGTTTAGTTTTAAACATCTAAACCTTTACTGAATAGAGTAGTTGTTATCCTTACCAAGGAAAAGGGTTAAAACTTAGCAATGCTTTTGTCTCTATCCCCTTTTACCTCTTGAATCATGCATGCTTTCCTGCTGCTTGTGCTGAATCATTTATAAGACAACACTAATGAAAAGATTAGATATTTAAACCAATGAAAGGCATTCAAGAGCAATCAAATTGAGATTTTTATTTTATTTCCTATTAATAGTAAGGGTGGGTTTTTGTTGGAAACTTATTTTTTTCAGAATTACAGTTGCCCTACATGGCATGTTATTCATACAGATTTCAAAAAATGTATAGCTGTATAAATTGTCGAACTGCCCCAGAGCACCTCTGTGCAGGAAGAGTGTGGGCCCCAAGACAATACGCACCTCTTATAGCCTTCATCCAGTGTTAGGGGCTTACTGATGTAATGTAATCTCTTTTTATATTGTTCAGGATGACAGAGTAAAGCAATTATAACAGTATATTTCATTTCACTATAGTTTGTACACTGTGCTCATGTCAGCGGAGCCATATGCCTATTACAAAATGCAGCTCTGTGTAAACTTTCCTTGTATTAAAGGAAATACATAATTCAATGAAAAGCATACAGAAACATTTAATAACATGATAACAGAAATAGCCATTGCTTATTTCGTGTTTTCAAATTAGTACAGATGCTCAGGCTCGGTTCCTCGGAAACCGAACACACTCGAACTTAGGGGATCCGAGTACCGAGCCGAGTCGGCTTGGTACTTTCTCGCTTTTTCGGTTCTAAAACGAGGCAAAACGTCATTGTGACGTCGTCGGATCTCGGGAGTTTTGTAATCAATAAATACCGCCCTCCACGGCGATCTAGCGCCATTTGAGAGAGGGATACAGAAGGGGTAGCATAGAGTGTAGAGCGGTTGGGCAGGCAAAGTTAGAGCATTGAAAGTGGAGGGTGGTAGCAGTGTTAAAGAAAGTAATCAGTGACATTCAGGAGAGCTCCATAGCTCCAGTGTCAAATCTCATTGCAGAACACTACAAATACTATTGCTGCTGGCAGGTTTGGTGTAATTCTGCAGTCCAATTCTACTTTGTTATGTAGGTAACACACAGCTAGGAGAGCTCCTGTGTTAAATCTCATTGCAGAAAAATTCAAATAATCGTGCTTACAGGGTTGATGTAATTCTGCAGTCCAATTCTACTGTGTTATATAGGTAACACACAAAAAGGAGAGCTGCATTGGTAATGCTCATTGCATAAAAATAAAAAAAATAAAAAAAATAAAAAAAACTATTGCTGTCAGGGTTGGTGTAATTCTGCAGTAAAATTCTACAGTGTTATATAGGTAATACAAAAAAGAGAGCTGCGTTGCTAATGGTCATTGCTGAAATACAAATACTAGTCCTTGCAGGCTTTTTTCTGAATTTGCACCAAAAAGTGTTGGGTGTTATATACACCCAAATACAAGAGCTCCATTGCCAACTGTCAGTGCTGAAATACAAATACTAGCCCTTGCTTCTTTTTCTTCTGAATTTGCACCAAAAAGTGTACGGTGTTATATACACCCAAAGACAAGAGCTCCATTGCTAATTGTCAATGCTGAAATACAAATACTAGTCCTTGCAGGCTTTTCTTCTGAATTTGCACCAAAAAGTGTAGGGTGTTATCCACATGGATTCACAGCACACAGAAGAGCAGGAGCAACAAGCAGCTGCTGCCACCAGTCCTGATGATAGTAATCCCTCTACATCATCTGGTAAAGCCTATGTAAAAGTACATAGTCTTTTTAAGTCAGGGAAAAAAAACATTAAAAAGAAACACCTTTTACTATGGTGAAGAAAAAAAAAGAGCTGTAATCCAGGAAAAGTTATCTGTCGAAAAAATTTTTTTTTACAACATGCCAAATCTACACATGCAGTGGCAAAGAAAGAATGAGGACTTCACCTTTCTCTGAGTGCGAGATCCAAAATTGTTACTGATCTTCTTGTAAGATCACTCGTGACCAAGCAAGACCAAGTAATTCAGACTGCACAAATACTTTTACGTGTAAAAGACGAGCTGGAACAAAACAGTAAGGAATTAGAGGAAAATGTATGCTCAGATTCAGAAATGACACCAATCCCTGAGGAGAGTCCATCCACGAGTGCTATGTGTAATCAAGACCATTCTGATAGTGTACCCATAAAGAAGGCCCCTTTCAGCATTTCTGCTGATGTGTGCCTGAACAGCCCGAGTGTAGCCGGTGATACGCCAATTGAGGATGCCACTTTGGAATTGGAACAGGATGAGAGGGATATTTGTTTAGCCGACAAGGGCGCTAATGAGGATGTTGATGAGGATGATGTTGATGAGGATGATGTTGTTTGTGTAATTCCTGCACCAGTGGAAGCAGTTGTGGCACGTGATAAGAAGAAGGCCATTGTCATGCCTGGACATAAGACCAAAAAAGCCACTTCTTATGTGAGAAATTATTTCTACCCAAATCCTGCCAACAGTTGTCTAGCCAGTAGTGTATGTAAAACCACAGTTAGTTAGTCGAGGGAGGGACCTTAACGATCTAGGAACCTCATCCATGTTACACCATTTGACGCAAGTTCATGGCAAGGTGTTGGGAAAATCAGAAAGTTATGCTAAAAAAATAACAACAAGCAGTCCATCATCAGCTAGGACCCTTCTTTCACCTACATCCCGACGCCTGCAATCTATACCCACAACACTGTCCTCATCAATATCCTCATTAGCAATCGGAGTTAGTCCTGCATCCAAGTTGCTAAGGCTAGATGACTTCTCCACTATCCTGGATTCCTCAGAAGAAATATTGAGCGTTCGTCACACTGCTGCTGCTGCTGGGGGTGAATCTTCATCCCAGAAGCAGTTCAAGAAGAAGACTACTAGTAGTTTACTACAATTGACTGTTAAACAATCCTTTGCAAGAGGAAGCAAGTATGAAAGCTGTCACCCAGTCGCAAAGCGGATCACAGACGCCATGCACTATTAATACAGCTGGTTTTAGACAGTTACTTGAGATCTTGTGTCCCCATTACCAAATTCCATCATGACACCATTTCAGTAGAAAAGATATTCCTCACCTTTACCAGAAGGTTCGTAAAAATGTTATTATTAAGCTGCAAAATGCCATTCTACCCACTTTACACTTAACCACAGATGGACAAGCGGAACTGTGCAAACTAAAGATTATAGGACTGTGACAGCCCACTGGGTTGGTGATTCGCCTTCACCAGCAGGAATAGCAGCAGCATGTACCTAAGTACGTCACATTTGTCAGAGGCAGGCTACTCTGTGTATCACCGGCTTCACTAAGAGGCATACAGCTGACAATCTGTTACAAAAACTAAGAGATGTCATTGCAACATGGCTTATCCCGCTTGGACTCTCCTCAGGATATGTCATTTCTGATAACGCCACCAATATTGTGAAAGCATTACAGCTGGGGTGAATTCCATCACATTCTCTGTTTTGCTCACACAATAAACTTGGTGGTGCAGAGCTTTTTAAAAAATGACAGGGACGTGCAGGAGATGCTGTCAGTGGCCCGTAAAATATCTGGACATTTCCGGCATTCGGCAACAGCGTGTAGGAGATTGCAAAAGCTGCAGGAGCAATTTAATTTGCCTTGCCACCAACTGAAGCAAGAGGTGGTGACAAGGTGGAATTCCACCCTATATATATATATATATGCTTCTGCGTATGGAGGAACAGCGAAAAGCCATCCATGCTTACTCCACAAGCCATGACATTGGGAAAGGAGGGGGGATGTATTTTAGTCAAGCACAGTGGAGAATACGTTCCGTGTTGTGCAAGGTGCTGAAACCATTTGAAGTAGTCATCTGTGAAGGGAGTTCACACACTGCTAGCTTGAGTCAATTGATTCCCTTAGACTTTTGGAGATGCAGCTTGAGAAACTGAAGGAGATTAAACAAAGCAATTCCGCTAAGTATCTTGTAGATTAAGTACTTTATTCCCTTCGCCAGGATCCAAGAGTTATCAAAATATTAAAATCAGTTCACTACATTTTGGCGACTGTGCTTGATCCTCGGTTTAAGACCTATGTCTTCTCTTTGTTTCCAACTGACCGAGATCTGAAGAGATGCAAGGAGCTCCTGGTGAGCAAGAAGACAGCTCAAGTGTTATGTGACAGAACGATGTCTCCTCCTTCAGTTTCTCACTCAACTGCTGCTAAGAAAAAACCTAGCTTTCCCAAGAGACCCAGGGATGATGCAGGTGACCCAGCACCAAATTTTGACATCTGGTCTGGTCTAAAAGAATTGACCAAAAAATGTGACACCTCTGCCGTAACTCCACCTGATCCTACTATCAACATCCAAAGGATGGTGGAGGATTATTTTCATGACAGCATAGAAATAGACACATCAAACAGTCCCTTTACATACTGGGAGGAAAAAAAGGGAATTTGGAGACCCATGTACCAACTTGTTTTGCACTGCCTAAGCTGCTCACCCTCCAGTGTGTACTCGGAAAGAGTTGTCAGCAGACGGGAACCTTGTCAGCGATCGGCATAGGAGGCTACTTCCTCAAAATGTGGAAAAGATAAGGCCTTTTCCGCCAATTACTACTAAATAACGGTGGATTCCAGCGGTGATGAATTAATAATGTGTGAGGATAATGTACACACTGATGATGGTGAGGATGAGGCTGAGGATGGGACTGAGGATGATGACAACAACATCTTGCCACAGTAGAGTTCATTAACACCACTGTTACCTTAGGTGGCTTAAGGCCATTGTTACCTTGTTTTGTGGGGGCCCAAACAAACCAAGCACTTCAGCAACAAGGAGTGGCACTTTTGTGGTTGAAGTACTTGGTTTGCTAAACTGTGCATGTCCTTTTTAACATCCAACATCTTGCACCACTTTTCTTTTCTGCCACTGCTGTGTGCCAATGTGTCCTAGCTGTGCTAGGAACTACCGTGTGTTTGAGTCATTGCTCTGTCGCTTAGCATCCAGCCAGGTCGCTGCAGTATTTGTCCAAAAGTGTATGAAAATGATAATGTGACCAGTGAGGTGGTCCAAATTGACTGCAAATGACTTGAAATTAGTGTTAGTGAGGTTAATAATAATGTAGGAACAAAAAAAAAAGAGCAAAATTATGTGATTTTATAATTTTTTGTAAAAAAAAAATACAGATCCATAGCCAAAGCCAAAACCATCTCATGGGGGTCAGTGAGCATCTCTTAAAATTACTACTGTTTTACAAGGAATAATGCAATCCTTAAGCTGACTGAAGCAAGCTCTAGTTTCCTTCCAGAGTTTAAGAACTTGGCCTGCAGTCTTGTGTTTTTATATGATCACAGAATCCTTGCCCAAAAACATTTAAGGAAACATATTGCATCATGTGACCAGTTTTCACAAATCACCACGTTTCAATAACCTTTTAAATCTCTATTTTCTACCACCAGATAATACCATTAAAGTAATCAAACTACCAAAGCATTAACACCATTATCTGCATTACTGCATTTTTGTTATTGGGATTACATTTTGTATCCTACTGTACACTATATTTCATATGCTATGAGCCATCCTTCCCTGCATAGCATAAGTTCTTTTACAAAATGGTCCTTTAGTGTTAGACCATACAGACACCAACTTGAGAACAGCACTAAATATGTGCAAGCACTATTCCAAAGCAGTTGTCATGCCCCACAGTCTGTCCCCTTGTCCCACTAGAGGGTAGGCCGAGCGCAAGCTGTTCCACTAGAGTAATGTGCAGTTTGTTCATACAGTACATTTTCTAGAATGGGACACTGTCCAGCACACAGCACTTGGGGTTGTAACTCGCACAAAGTTTTGCCATGGGCACATTGTTTTATTGTACAGTATGAATCACATACAGTACTATACAGGTTCTGTACCATATATTAATAAACACAAAGATAATATTAACAAAAAAAAAGGGAAAAAATATTCCATACAAGCCTTTAGAAATGCAGAGGTATAAAACTAGGACATATGTGTGGCTGGATCATTTATAAATAACTTATTGTATAAACATATTTAAATTAGCACAGTGTGCCTATTTATATAATTGCAAATGTATTGATTTTAATACTGTGTTATATTTGTGTATTGGGAGTGTACTGTAGCAATGGTGAAGGAAATGTGTTTGTGTAAGAAAGAAGTAAAGGATATCCTAAATTAAGTTAATTATTTTCATCTCAGAAGTCACAAACACCTGCTTTGGCCTGTAGGCCCGGCAAGGGGTTGCTACCTGTTAGCTTGTCTTGTTAGAGACAGGAAACCTGCTAACAATATAGACAGCAAATTTGAGGAAATCAGGTTGGTGTGAAAGTCAAATTGTGTTAGATGCAAGATTAGATTATATCCTGATCTTAAAACATCTAATGTGACATGAGATGTTTCGGTGCCTGGGCGGATCAGGGGGCTGGGCTACCCCCTGAAAACGTGTGTAAATCTGTATAAAAGAAGGACTGTTTGACCATGTAATGTATCATCATACCACCTGTAACTTCTGAAAAGATTGCTAGTACCACAAACTGGCATGTGTAAATGTCCTTATTAGGACTGCTTGAATGAACATCACTGCTTCAAGATCCTGCTTTGACTCCTACTTACCTGCGGAAAATCCTGTGACCTACAGATTAGACCAGTGTTGGCTAACCTGTGACACTCAAGGTGTTGTTAAACTACAAGTCCCAGCATACCCTTCCAGCAATAAGCTGCTATTTATTGGCAAAGCATGCTGGGTCTTGTAGTTTCACAACACCTGGAGTGTCACAGGTTAGCCAACACTGGATTAAACCAATCGAAGAAGTAATCTGACTGTTCTAAGGTTGGGATCCAGTATTACCGTAAAAACACTCTGCCCGCTACCTTGCAGCTCTGGCCAGTGTGATAGGCCAGGGGGAACCATCCACAACAACCCTTATCAAAAGGAAGAGGTCAGGGATACCAGCCCAGGTGCCTAGTGAGGGGGTACACCAGCAGAAAAAGTTACCCAGAAGGAATCAGGTCTAGGCGCTGGTGTAGGAGCCTAGTGGTGGCAGAAGGCTGCTCCTACTGTGACAGGAAGGACGCATTTGGGATAAAGAAAGGGGTAGGTGGCAAGGCAAGTCCAGCCAGTCCCCAGCAACAGGGACAGGGTGGAATAGGAGGTCCATCCTGTTTCAATATGTCTTTAAATTAAAATCAAGTTCAAATCATAATTCTGTGCCACCCTACCCTTCATATTGTTTAGCTAAAGTGAAAAAAAGTTGTGTTTTTTACCATTATACTAATACGTTTTGTTTTAATCTACCCCTCCATCTGAGGTTATTGCAATCTCAAGATAACATCTCATTACATGATTTAACATCTCAAAGCATTTAACAATCACACACAGTTCACAACATATGAGAAGAAATACTGAATGTAATCTATTTCTACCAGGGCCCTCTTAACAACATTATGGGCCGCCGGGCAAAGCAGTGCACCGGGCCCATATATATATATATATATATATATATATATATATATATATATATATATATATATATATATTGTAACGAAGGGAGGCATTTAGTTGGCAATATGAAAGAAAGTAGAGTAAAACATTTGTGCAGTACTGCACCTAGATTGATGACTTATGTGTAACAAACAATAGTTTAAGTTTGGTTAACCTACCTGATAGAGAAATCCTTCCTCTCAGCAAACAGACAGGGTGTGTCTTTTAGTACAAACAGAGCCAGTGATGGGGCGTTTCCTTTTAAAGAGAAGGTGGGTGTGTCACCTGTCCATCAAGCTAAGGCTGGGGGAGGAGTATCAGGTATAAAAGCTTGTTTGTATCATTTGTGCACTAAGACGAACGCTGGGTAAGCTGGCTGGTCCTGAGAGAGAGAGCTGGTCTATGTATAGCTAGCGTTTAGGGTCTCCATAACTGCTGTGAAAGTATACGGTGTCAAAACATTTACCATCCTGACAATAAAGCTACATAAAAAGGAAGAAGTTGTTCGCGTGTGCTTCTGCAGTAGCGGGCTATTGCCACAATATATATATATATATATCACTTTCTTTCAGCCATATCAGCGTCCCTGTAAATAAAATAATCGGCTTTTTCTCCTCTTCACTTTTCTTCAGTCACTGCTGCTGCCTGCTGAATGCTGTTTTCGCCGGGGGACTCCTCCGTGCTGCGCTCCGCAATGGATGTCGGGCATGATGACGTCACGCCCAACATGCACTGCGAGCGCCACACGGAAGAGGAGACCAGGGACGGAGCCGGATCGCCAGCTGACCACAAAGTAAGTATTTCCTTTCTTTTCTTTTTTTTTTGGGGCAAGATTTTTTATTTTGCAGTGCTGCCTCGACGGGCCCCCTGGGCTGCAGGGCCCCCGGGCACCTGCCCATTGTGCCCAATGGGAGAGATGGCCCTGACTTCTACAAAAGAAAGAATTAAACTTTTCATATACTAAAAAAGAGGATTTGCTACTATAAAACGTTTGAAGTTTTAAAAATAATTACATTTTTGTTATAAATTTTAATAAAAGCAATCCAAACTTTTCCTGCCCCTTTTCCTAAGAGTATATAAGCTGTATATTTTAGCTCACTACTTTAAGATTTCTACAATGAGTTCATCTTTCATGTTTCCACTGTCATTCCAACCATACAAGACTACTGGTAGCTGCACAGAAATGCAAGTCACCAATTGCTGCTTCAAATTGGTGGTTTCAATGATTCTGCCTTAAGCTAGGTACACACTACAGAAAATTTTTCACAATGCAATATCTTTAACGATTTTACTTAAAGTCCCGTTCAGCATGCTGATTCATGGAAACATACTTACACGATCTTACATAATACCCATCTACTGAAAAGATTATGACACTGTAAACTCTATGGAGATCTGCCTATACTGCTGGTCATGAGTGCATTCACACTTCATAATTTGACCAACATCATTCATAGTGTTTTTTAGTCCGGTTATAAAATCAAATGAAACCATACGTTGTACTTTGGTAATAGAACACAGTGTGCAAAAACTCGCCAATAAATCCCCCATTTTTTTTAACTATCAACCATATAAAAAATACATTGGTCGGTGTTAACCCATACTTGCCAACTCTCCGAGAATGTCGGGGATACTCAGAAAACAGTTGGTTGATTCCCGGACTCCAGGGAGAGTCTGGCATTCTCTGTGATTCTAAAGCTGTGTGAGAAGTGTTTGGGTCCGCCTTCAAAATTTGTGTCCTATTTCTATGAACTGAGGCCTATACAGGTGGCCATTTTCATGGAAACCAAGATTTAATCAAATATTGACAGTTAGCAAAGACAACATGACTTGGTAAAGACAGAAATGTAAAAAACCAGCGGATGTCAATGCACACACACCCCTCCCTCGATTTCCCTTTTCGGGAATAGAGCAAAGAAGAACCAAACAGGCTAATAGACCAAATAGACTTACTACTTGTAATTATATATGTATATTTTTTTGTTTGCTTGTGTTGTTTTTAATATGTTAATGTTTAGTTTCTATTTTAATTAAAAAAAAAATGCTTGAAATCAGTCTATTGCTTTAACCAACCTTCATATATTGTTCATGCAGAACTTGTACGATAGCCTCACAGGTCTCAGTTATGATCAAACCCAGAGCTTGCAGTGAAATTGCTGTGCTGTATTTGAGATCAGCCAGTGTCCTGTCAGTGGCCAAAAATCATAGGGTAGCAACCAGTTTCTACTCTGCAGATATGGGTCTTAAATGGGTGTCCTCCTTCTGGATGAAAGGGGTAACGAGCTGGAGCTGCTCATGGAATATGGGATCATTCATCTGCAGGAAAATCCTGAAGTCATCTGGATTGTATTTCCATATCTCCTGTAGTAGGGGCATATGTGAAAAAAAGAGTCTCTCCTCACCACTCCTTTGTCCAACAAGTCCGATTCTTTCTCTCCAGGTCTGTGTTTGCAGTGTTCTTGCCATAGCGAGAAGTAAGAAACCACAAGCTTTTTGGTGATTTATTGTAGCCGTCATATTAAAATAGATCATAATAAGTGTGCAGTTCTGAACGAAGTTGACAAACATACACTATACACAGAGCTGTACAATAGAATGAATGACGATGATGTATTTTCTTTTCTTGAATCTATGTTTGTGTGTGTTGTGTGCGCTGAGGTTCAGCATTTATTTAAATTAATTTAGCATATGGCTGCTGGGAGGTTATATATCTGTAAAGTGTGTACGAAGTCACGATTTTTTGAGATGATGGCTATAAGACAAAAATCACAGCACGAACACTAAATTGTGTAAAACCTGTATAGCACAACGCACTGCGCCTACCTGTTACTTCTGCCATCTCCTTGAAATGATTTTTCAAATGTTATCAAGTATGTATTAACCTGACAATATACTGCAGCCCTTCCCAAAAAGTAATCCCCTAACTTCAAACATGGCAGCCTGCTGTATAGAAGTGAAAGACATCATGATGGATATATTTATTAAAGTACAAAAATTCCAGTTATTTCATGTATGTTGTTATTTCAGCGTAATAAAACAGAGCACTTGATAAATATTAATGTGAAATAGTGTCTTTCTTTTCCCTTTAAGGAATGGTTGGAGAGTTAAGAATTTATATGAATCCTGGTATAGATTCCCCATTAGATCAATTATTTTAAAGGAGTTTAAACAATGTTTTGCAGTTTGCATATCTTACAAATTAGGGCATATTATTTAGCTCTTTTCTGCCGCCTTAGCTTATATGTTGCTAAAGAATGAATAGATTTACTTGCAACATGGTTTTAGACATGCTATCAAGCTGTAGCTTTACTAATTAGTTTTTAGCAATGGAGTCCCTTCTGCTCATAATAATGTGCTCCATGTTTAGACTAGAATATAAATTAAAGCATGGGCGAATAACGATTGCAATTTATCTGCCGCCTGCCAAAAAAAACAGAAAATAGAAACAGTCACACAAATGAACCTAGTTACCAAAGGGATTTTCTGTCTTCAGACAACCTTCTGTACTTTCTACCAAGACCTTCATATCATTTAGACACAGTTCATTATTTTAGATTACTCGAAGACACAACGCAGCTCTGTTGTGCATTGGCTACAGTCCCATGCAAATGAAAATAGAGAACTCTACTTAATGATGTAACCATAGTGCACATGAGGAATCCAGAAAGGTATAACAGTGTGATCCTCATTTTCCCCTCACATGTTGTGGTACATTTTCTAACCTTATTGATTATGATCCAGATTATTAATATATAAACAGTGTACATTCATGTTTATAATGTGATTTTCAGTACTACAGAGCCATTTAAATAGTTCCATTTTCTTTTCATGGCATGGTAGTAAAATGATACTCCTTAAAATGGAGATGACGTGAAGCGTATTAAATAATTTTAATATTTTAACTAACATCTATAGTAAACTAGCTGACTGTAATAATCTTTTATTTGTATTGTAGCTTCCAATCAAGGTCTAGAATGCATAGTCTGATGTACAGCCAAAGAGTATGTAGTTTTACAATACTTACTTTGTGAATTGAGACTTAACAAAATAATTAAATTTACACAAAAGGGTTACTCTAAAAAGAAATCAGTTGAGAAAGATAAAAAAGGATCTTAAAATTGAATTGCATTCGTTCTTAAAACATATTCCAATGATAAAATTTCAAAACAGGAATGTATCCATTTTGTTATGACCTATAACACTTACAGACCCATTTATCAATGTATACCCCAACCTCACAAAACTAATATTTCCAATTGCTATTTATTGTAGGGATTAAATGTATGGTTTCTGCACTATTCGACAATGTAAGCTTGTCAGGACAGTGCAAGTCAAAACTGGCTATCTTCCAGTTACACTGGATAATGTTACAGATAGTTTTTTGCACAATCAAGCAGAGGGATAAAATTTGATGAAATTATCCAACATGAACTTAAATGGTTTAATAAACTATGTATTTATACAAATGGGTCTGAAGGAAGAGTTTGATATTTTATATTATGGTATTCTTTGCTTTTCACCACCAGTTGTTTGTATTCATTGTAATTTCACTTGATGCTTTGTACAACGTGCATGCTTGTAACTTTCGATTGACAGTTTTTTTTTTATTATAGCTGCTTTTAACTTTGAGTTTTTGTTTATGTATGCCATTTTTACGTGAAGCATTGTTATTTATTGTCAAGCGATTCACTGCTTCACATGGACTGATCATATGTATTTATGAAGGTATCATATGTATTTATTGGTACTCCATTCTATGCTGTGGCGGGCACTTAACAAAGGGGTTAATACAAAAATGTTATGCATCATACAGAAGGTGCTTCAGCCACCCACGCTGTTGTGTAAGAGGACTGCTATCTACATTGCCAGAAGGTGTGTCACCATCCAGTCTATCATGCTAGAGGAGGCTCTAGCGGATTAGCCCAGATCATGAAAGACCATGCTCCATCTGTCAAGCCTTTAGTGTCAGTAGGTGTTCCAGCCACAACGCCTGTCATTTCAAAATGCTCTCCAGCAATTCCATGTGGCGTGCCAGCTATCCACACTATGTACCAGATGGTCTTTCCATCCAGTTTGCCATACAAAGCAATGTAATAGTTGGGCAGATGCTATTGCCCTGGTTTATCTGATAAAAGATGCTGCTGATGTGCCCTCTTTGGCTGAGGATTTTACTGTACTATCCTCTGATGGTTGTGTTGTTCACTGCATGCACTACCTGGCTTGTTTATGATTTTGTCTATCTTCTGAGCAAGGCACACTGCCTGAATCTTTTCTAATAAATGTCCTATGCCTTATCCGTTTCTCAGGCAGCTGTTCAGAGTTGTCTGTACAAAATCACAAGGAGAGCTACAGAAGGAGTGCTAGCATCCCTTCTATGCCTTGTTGTGGACGTAGTGGGCCTGATTCATTAGCCGATCTTATCTGCCGTTTTTTGCGGATCTTACAAATATCGTCTCTGCGCATGTCCAGAAAAGAGAGTTTAGAAGGAAAATCTGCGGCTCAAGTTAAAAATTTCTTAAGTTAAGAAAATCCTCTTTAACTGCACTTAGGAAGTTCTCCGAACACTTAAGAAAAAAGGGTTGTGAAAGGGAAGGGAATGCACAGAGATTGGGCGGAGATTGTACTGACTTAAGAGTAGGCGTTTACCTCCGGATCCGTTGGATAGATAAGAAGAAATGCTTAGCCTTTTTCTTAACTTCTTGTTTAACACTTAAGGAAGCTCGGGGTCATGTTTAAGTCCCAAAACAGCTATAACAGCAGCGCTGCATAACACTAAACTGTTCAAAATGCATTGTTCGTTTAAAACACTCACAACTAAATATGCACAACATACATCTTAATACACTTCACTTAAAATTTAGTTTTTTCTTTTTTTAGTATAATTTTATATTAATGTCAAACATTAAACATTGTACGATTTATTAAAAACAACCATGGTGGATGCACAGTTGTAAAAAATTGCAATGTACAGTGGTTGATGTGTAATTTATAAATAATTAGCCTATACCTTTTATGATATTTTTAAAAGACGCCTGATAATAATATGAAAAGACATAGCTTAATTTGTTAACATTATGCAAATAAATTGTGCGACCTTAAACCAAGCATACTCTTCCATAAGGGACATATAGGAAATCCACACAAACATGGGAAAGATATATACATTCCACACAGATAAGCCCGGGAGTGAGGAATAGAACTCAGGTCCCCACTGTTGAAAGGTGGATTATCTAACCACTAAGCTAACGTGCAAGTGACAACATTATGTGCATGATATAGACTACAACGAAAAGCTGAGCATGAACTTCATAACAAACTTTTATTCTTTTCTAATTTTTATTAATGTCAATAATTATACAATGAAATATTATAGCCCTAAATCCTTGGTAGATGTACAGTTTAAATAATTTGCTATGGAAATTCACTGATATATAATATAATAATAATTACTATTAATAATAATAATAGGACTTAAAAATATTTGAAATTTTTTGTCTCTCTTTTTTTTAGCACTTAGGTGGTTATTGCTTTTATCTTTGGATATTTTCTATTTCTTTGGATTCAAGTTATTTGGAACAGCTGCTTGTCTGTGTTGTAGCTGCACACAAATTTAAACATGAAATTTAGACATATTCCACAAACTGGATCAGAAATCGAACTCATGACCGCACTGATGAAAAGTGAATTGTCTAACCACTAAGGCAACATGCAGATTGAGCATTACATACATTATATAGACTTGAATGACAACCACCATGCTGAAAATCCTACTAGGTAAAATAATAACATGTGAGTACAGAAACCAAGGTAATATCATACAACACAACTAAATATCATACAACACAACACAGGCACTACTGGCAACATGAAGGTTTAATAATAAACAATAATGAATTAAACGCACATTGTGTTGTTCTCTGACATGAACAATGTGTCATCTGTAATTTTTTGTAAATGTGGATGCGCATTCAACGGCTAATAAAGCATAATCATAAATATAAATGCACGATCCAACACTGTAAAAGACAGAGCCAACACCAAAACACATACTAACGTACTCTTCTATAAGTGACACATTGAAGTAAACTCACAGAAACATGGGGATATACAAAGTCCACATAGATACGTTTGTCACTCAGGATTCAAACTCAGTACCCTACTGTTCGCAGGTGGAATGCCTAACCACTACGGTAACATCCAGATTGAAAATTACATACATTATATAGACTAGACCGGCAGTTCCCAAACTGTGCGCCGCGGCTCCCAGGGGTGCCGCGGCGCTGTCACTGGGGTGCCGTGGGCCAAGCATTGAAAAAAGAAAGAACACAGAAACTTACCAATCTGTCGGGCGTTGGGACCCAGCAGACTCCTCTCTCCGGCAGCTGTCACTGAATATCGACGTCAGTAACAAGCTGCTGCGGGAGAGAGGAGTCTGCTGGGTCCCGGCGCCCGACAGATTGGTAAGTTTCTGTGTTCTTTCTTTTTATTCTATGGCTGGCGCGTGGCAGAGGAGTGAGAGGGAGCATGACAGCGTGGCAGACAGAGTGTGACAGCGGGGCACAAGAGGACAGCGGGGCAGACAGCGGGGCACAAGAGGACAGCGGGGCAGACAGCGGGACACAAGAGGACAGCGGGGCACAAGAGGACAGCGGGGCAGACAGCGGGGCGCAACAGGACAGAGGAGGGTGACAGCGGGGCGCAACAGGACAGAGGAGGGTGACAGCGGGGCACAACAAGACAGAGGAGGGTGACAGCGGGGCACAACAGGACAGAGGAGGGTGACAGCGGGGCACAACAGGACAGGGGAGGGTGACAGCGGGGCACAACAGGACAGGGGAGGGTGACAGCGGGGCACAACAGGACAGAGGAGGGTAACAGCAAGGCACAACAGGACAGAGGAGGATGACAGCGGGGCACAACAGGACAGCAGGGCCCAACAGGACAGCGGGGCACAACAGGACACAACAGGACAGCGGGGCACAACAGGACAGAGGGGCAGACAGCGGGGCACAACAGGACAGTGGGGCAAACAGCGGGGCACAACAGGACAGAGAAGGGTGACAGCGGGGCACAACAGGACAGAGGAGGGTGACAGCTGGGCACAACAGGACAGAGGAGGGTGACAGCTGGGCACAACAGGACAGAGGAGGGTGACAGCGGGGCAGAGAGGGTGACAGCGGGGCACAACAGGACAGAGGAGGGTGACAGTGGGGCACAACAGGACAGAGGAGTGTAACAGGGGACAGAAGAGGGTGACAGCGGGGCACAACAGGACAGAGGAGTGTAACAGGGGACAGAGGAGTGTAACAGGGGCAGAGGAGGGTGACAGCGGGGCACAACAGGGCAGAGGAGTGTAACAGGGGCAGAGGAGTGTAACAGCGGGCAGAGGAGTGTAACAGCGGGCAGAGGAGTGTAACAGCGGGCAGAGGAGTGTAACAGCGGGCAGAGGAGTGTGACAGCGGGCAGAGGAGTGCGACAGCGGGGCAGAGGAGGGGCTCAGCGAGGCAGAGGAGGGGCTCAGCGAGGCAGAGGAGGGGCACAGCGGGGCAGAGGAGGGGCACAGCGTGAGAGGGACAGTGGAGGGGGACGCAGCATGAGAGGGGCAGTGGAGGGGGACACAGCGTGAGAGGGCCAGTGGAGGGGGACACAGCGTGAGAGGGGACAGCATGAGAGAGGGCAGAGGAGGGGGACAGCGTGACAGAGGGCAGAGGAGGGAGACAGCGTGACAGAGGGCAGAGGAGGGGGACAGCGTGACAGAGGGCAGAGGAGGTTGACAGAGGGCAGAGGAGGGGGACAGCGTGAGAAAGGGCAGAGGAGGGGGGAGCATCGTGAGAGAGGGCAGAGGGGGCAGTGTGAGAGAGGGCAGTGTGTCTGGATGCAGAGGGGGCAGTGTGTCTGGATGCAGAGGGGGCAGTGTGTCTGGATGCAGAGGGGGCAGAGTGCCTGGATGCAGAGGGGGCAGAGTGCCTGAGGGCAGAGTGTCTGGATGCAGAGGGGGCATTTTTTGCATACAACTAAATAAGTATTTCTGTCCTGACCTAAATACTTATTACAATTTTTTGACCCAACTACTTCTAAAACAGGACTGCTCAATAATTATTTTGGAGGGGTGCCTTGAAAAAATTTGGAGACTCTAAGGGTGCTGCGAACTGCAAAAGTTTGGGAACCACTGGACTAGACTGATCTAAAAAAAAAATACATGTCTGCAAGTGAGAGAACTGATACATTTCACATAAGGAACACCTAAATATTGAGC